>NC_025998.2:34925066-34983761 GCF_000442705.2 Elaeis guineensis
ACCCGGACTCCTACGGGAGCCGGGTTCCGCCCGCAAGGAAGACTTCACCCGGACTCCTACGGGAGCCGGGTTCCGCCCAAGGAACTCACCCGACCAGGCGGCGGAGAGACTTCACCCGGACTCCTACGGGAGCCGGGTTCCGCCCACGAGGAAGACTTCACCCGACTCCTACGGGAGCCGGTTCCGCCCGCAAGGAAGACTTCACCCGGACTCCTACGGGAGCCGGGTTCCGCCCACGAGGAAGACTTCACCCGGACTCCTACGGGAGCCAGGTTCCGCCCGCAAGGAAGACTTCACCCGGACTCCTACGGGAGCCGAGTTCTGCCCCCCAAGGAAGGCTTCAGCCGGGCTCCTACGAGAGTCGGGCTCCATCCACGACTTCTGCAGCGAGGGCTAATGGTGGCAAAACCTGGCCGGCTAACAAGATCAGATGAAAGAAAAAGCCCCCTCCAACGATGTCAACATCGGGCAAGACAGATGGCAAGAAAGGTTCGGCAGACAGCGATATTAGTGCAGCACGCGGACGAGGTAACGCAAAATGCTCTTTTTATTCCATTTTCGATATACACACTATAATGCCAAGAAGGCCAAGGAAAGGAGGGCAAAACGACAAAAAGGAAGTAACTACATGATAAGACAGAAAGGCGAAAAGAGCACTAAGGAGGCCCTGCTCCCTCCGACCTAGAGTTATCTATTCCGTCCCTCAACCAGGACTGTCTCAGATTCTCTATTTCTCCTTCTAGCTCTTCCCTCTTTCGCAGTGCGTCCTGGAGTGCCCGACGAAGTTGCTGGCTCTCAGCCTCCGCTTCTCGATGCCTCTTCCTCAAAACTTCAAACTCCGCCTCCGCGTCTGCGACGGCCCGCCGCTCAAGTGCCAGTTGGATTTTCACTTGTTGCAGCTCGGCTGACTTCTCCCCGAGGGAGATAAAAATCCCTTCAACAGTGCCTCTTAGGGCTTGGAGCTCTTCAGAATCTTGGGCGGAAGTAAGCTGCGCCCTATTAGCCAGCTGCCTCTAGAGATGAACGACTTCGTCGGCCGCCATCCGGAATCTCCCTTTATACTCTTCCACCTGCCGGCGCCAGCTGGCCCGCTGAACGTCATGGCTCATCTCGACGTCCTGAAGCTGCTTCTGAAGGTCGGAGACCTTCTGCGACCACTTCTGTTCATCATCGACCCGGCCAAGAGCGGGATGAATTTTCTTCCAGCTGGCCGATCTTCCTCTTCGCAGCTGACAGTTCCACCTTAAGGGCGCTGATCCTAGCTTCTTGAGCCCAAATACGGTCGCTGGTGCTCTTCTTGCACTCCTCGAGTTCCTTTGCGAAGTTCGCCTTCCTCCGGCTATAATCCATGATCGCCTTCACATGGAGACTCCGGAAGTGGGCGGCCTCAGCGACGGCTTCAGAATGGCCTTCTCTCGATTTGCGGAGTTCGCCTTCCGTCTTCTTCAACTTCTTCGTCAGGTGAAGGACCTCTTTTTTCAACCGCTGGATTGTCGATTTCAGCGGGACCCCTAGGGGCAAGGGAGTGCTTCTGCAGGGCACTGCCATCGGAAGGCAAAAGCATCAGGGAACGACTCATTGCAAAGAGAAAAGTAGAAAGAAGGAGGAGGGGGAAGGAGAAGCCATCCACAACAAGAAATTCGACTTTATTGATTGAATAATTATGAAGACAAACAGAAAGGAAATATTGCGACAAAATAAGGGCACAAGATCAGAGGTCTCAGACCTCAGGGGCGGGAGGTGGAGAACCCGCGCGGGGGGTGCGACTGCAGTGGCGGCAGACGAGGGGCCGGCCTCGTCTTCAGACTCCTCGAGGAAGCCGAGGTCGAGCTCGGGGAATTTGCTGGCCACCTTCTCTTGGCAGAGCTCGAACCCCTTGGTGAACGCCTCCTGGCCGAACTGGACATTCAGGTCCTTCATCTCCGCGGAGGCCTTGAATTCCTCCACCGCAAGGGCCCTGACCTCCGAGACCAGGACCGGAGTTTGTTCGACCAAATGGGCGACCTCGGCCTCCGCCTTCCTCGCCGACTCCTCCAAGACCTGCCTCTCCTCCTCCCGGGCCTGCTTCTCTCTTTCCAGGGCCTCCTGGAGGGTGGCTACTTCAGCCGACTTCGCTTGGAGGCGGGCAACCTCGGCTTGGCAGCGTTCCTCCACCTGGAGGATGTCCCTCCTCATGCGGCTCACCGCCTCGATATAGGCGAAGAGCTGGTGCCCAATCTGCAGGGCCGGATAAAGAATTATGACAGAGGCTGAGTGATCGTGTAAATAAAGATCTGTTTACCTCGAGGAAGGACCCCAAATAGTCTCAAGCCCGCTGCTCAGGATCGGCGCGGTCGATCCTCCCCACAACGTCGGACAGGATGCAACCGTCGATCAACCGCCTGATCAGGTCCCTATCGTTAAAGGATTCTCCGATCCCTCCTCGGAGCAGACGACTCGTCTACAGCAGCTCGGTGGCTACTCGCCCTGGAGCCACCGATTTCCTCCTCCTCCCCGCGGCGGGCGCCTCCATGGAGCGAACCCCCGGAGCGGGGGCCCCAGTCGCGGGCTCCTCGAGGAGGCCCGGGGAGCCACTGGCTCGGCATCTGAAGGAATGTCGATGGCCGGGGCCGCCTGGATGGGCGCAGCCAAGCTCGTCTCCTCCGCTCTGGCCCTCTTCGCCGATCCGGAGGCCGTCGCGCCCTTTCTCTTCTGAGCTCTCATGCCCCTGGCGAGCATCCGCGTTGCTTCGGCGTCCATTGCTAAAAAAAAAAAAAATGATGAGAAAAGAAAAAAAAGAAGAAAGAAAGAAAAAGAAGAGAGTGGGAAGGAAAAAGAAGTAAAGAGAAGAAGAAGAGGAAGGCAAAAAAAGAAAAGATAAGACGAATACTCGCTGGATCCTGGGGGCTCAGACCGATGTTGAAAAGAAGCTGCTCCCTCAGAAGATTAGGAAGGGAAGGAGCGGGATAAGTTAGAAGCTTCTGGGCGGCCTGGAGGTCATCCTCCCCCAGGCTGGGAGCCCGCGGACGGAATCCCTCAGAGAACCCCAAGGGGGCAGGCCCAGTTCCAAGGTCGGACAGTGGACGAAGAGGTATTTCCCCTTCCAATTGTGAATCGAAGAAGGGGCGCCCTTCAGCAACCCCTTCTTACCAAACTGGGGGGAGAAGTACCACCAGTCCTTCGCCGAAGGATGGCGTTTGAAGGTATAAAAATGCCTAAACAAGGAGAGAGATGGCTGAACCTCGACTATGTGGCAGAGGGAGAGAAACCCTATCAAAAACCTAAAGGAATTGGAGCCACGGAAGCGAGAGAGATGTCCAAGAAGCGGAAGAAGACAGCGACAAAGGCAGGAAGCGGAAGCCGGAGTCCGGCACGGAACGCTTCCTGATACAAACAAAAGCGACCGGGAGGAGGAGTGCTGGCCCGGTCAAAGGGGCCAGGTAGCTCCAGGTCGTACTCCAGAGGAACCCCATACTGAACCCTTATTAGAAGGAGTTCCTCCGAAGTCGAGGAACATGGAATAACGCCCGGTGCGAAAATCGGACGAGGCCCAGCCCCGGATGCGGGTTCATCCACAGAGACAGGGACCTGGGGGTTTGAAGCAGAAGAACTCTCGGAACTGCCGGGAGCAGAAGAGCTAGAGGACATTTTGAGTAGTTTCGAAGGGAGGATCTAAAGGACCCTAAAAAGACGGACCGAAAGGGGAACGAGAGGCCGAAGGCTAACTCGGAGGGACGCACAAAAGTAATGATGAGAGGAGAAGCCCCTAGGCGGTGAGAGGAAGGTTGGCACTAACCTATATTACTCTGAGGACCTGGGGGACGAAAAACGGGAGGCGCCTACGGCTCGAGAAGACGCTCACTAAAGCAGGGCTCTCGAAGAGAAGACAGACACCAGCGAAAACTCAGGAATGGAGTAGGACGCCTAAAGGAGGGAGGACGGGTTTAAATAGACCCTGGGATCCGACGCCATAATGATCGCGAATCCCCCAGGCCAGTCCGCATCCGACACGTGTCCCACTCCCCCTGGCAGACGGCTAAAAGCGACTGACGGTTGGCAGGATCATAATTGCACCGTACCTAGGCCAGAGTACCTACGAGAATTTCGAAGCATCCCCTCGTACCGCTCCAATTTGAAAAGACTCCGGCACGCGCACATTTAATGCCAAAATATCCAAAGGCGGCAGTGCGCAGGATTCGAAGGGACAGTTTCGGCTGTGCCCATCTCTTTCTCTATACTTCCTTCGTTTGAAGTTCAAACTCGAAAGTAGGGGGACTGGTGTTGGGTAAAAAATACCCACAGCCGAAGTCCTCAGTGGAATCGACTACACGACAACTTCACCCGGACTCCTACGGGAGCCGGGCTCCGTCACCAAGAACTCCAACAGCTTCAGCCGCAAGCAGACTCCGCCCGGACTCCTACGGGAGCCGGGCTCCGCCGCCGATATCGACTACATGACAACTTCACCCGGACTCCTACGGGAGCCAGGCTCCGTCACCAAGAACTCCAACAGCTTCAGCCGCAAGCAGACTCCGCCCAGACTCCTACGGGAGTCGGGCTCCACCGCCGACATCGACTACACGACAACTTCACCCGGACTCCTACGGGAGCCGGGCTCCGTCACCAAGAACTCCAACAGCTTCAGCCGCAAGCAGACTCCGCCCGGACTCCTACGGGAGCCGGGCTTCGCCGCCGACATCGACTACAGGACAGCTCCGCCCGGGCTCCCACGGGAGCCGAGTTCCGTCCTCAACGTTAATTGCTGGTAAGCCCCGTCCGGACTCCTACGGGAGTCAGACTTCGCTTTTAACCTTGACTGCAGGAAAACTTCGCTCGGACTCCTACGGGAGCCGGGCTCCGTCCTCGACTCCAACAGCTACAAGGCAGACTGCGATCGGACTCCTACGGGAGCCGGACTCCGTCGATAACTTCAGCTGCGAGCAGACTCTGCCCGGGCTCCCACGGGAGTCGGATTCCGTCCTCAATGTTAACTGCTAGTAAGCCCCGTCCGGACTCCTACGGGAGCCGGACTTCGCTTTTAACCTTGACTGCAGGAAAACTTCGCCCGAACTCCTACGGGAGCCGGGCTCCGTCCTCGATTTCAACGGCTGCAGACAGTCTTCATCCGGACCTCTACGGTGGCCAGACTATGACCACTGCCAAACTTCAGCCGACAGATCAGTATCAGCACTCCCAGGCCACGATCGCGGCCACGATTCTGCTACATTTCCTGCGGCGGATTCCGCGCGGCTCCACCACTCCCTGACAGGCCGCAGTAACGATCGCAGCACTCCCCATGACGGATCCCACACGGCTCCATTACTACCTGACCAGCCATGATAAACGGCCACGATCCTGCTCCACCTCCTGCAATGGATACTGCGCGATTCTCTCATCCACTGGCAAGTCACGACGGCAAAACGCCGCCCCACTTCATGCGGCAGACTCCACGTGGCACGCTCCAGCGATAGCCACGGGTCCGTTCCACTACTCTTCGCAGCAAACTCCGCCTGGCCCTGGGCAGTCCACTGCCAGACGGTTACAAACGTCGCCATCAATTCGTTGCTTCCTCCGTCTATAAAAGGGGGACTCAGATACGTTATTCGATAAACTCATTTCTTATCTCAAAACTCTGCTAAATTCTCCGTTCGAGCACTCCATTCTTGTTGAGGCAGAGAACTGACTTGAGCGTCGGAGGGTCTTGCCGGAGCAACCCCACCTCCGGTTTAGACTTCCTTTGCAGGTCCCGCGGCGACCGCGGCTTCCCCGACTCCACTTTCTCCGGCGCAAGCAGATTTTTGCACCAACAGATAGGTTCATGTATTTTTACTTCATAAAGGGATAGGGCTATATATTTTCTATATTAATGTTCAGTCTGTATGTCTTTTTTAATATGTTCAGTCTGCATATCTGGATCCGACTCAAAATTTTGGCTGGAATTTGGAATGCGATTCAGTCTGAAATTTGGATTGGGATCCTGAATACCACGAAACTTTTTTTGGTTGTTAATAATTTTGTGTTTATTGTTAGATGAATATCAACAAAAGTTGGATGAATACTAGAGGTATTTTTTTTCCTGAATATCGAAAAGGAGTTCGAGATTTCATTGACTTTGTACGGCATAAGGCTGACAGTACTAGTCGGATAAAGTGTCTATGTAAGAGATGTGTCAATATAGTATATCATCACATAACACTTGTTGAGGAGCATTTGCTACAATATGGTATGGATAAGAAGTATACTTGTTGGACATGGCATGGAGAGGGTGATCCGAATGAGGTGGTGCACGACGATGATGATACTGAAGATGATAGTGATGCTGATGGACTTGTCGAACATAGTGGTATAGGGAATTGTTAGATGATTTACATCAAGGTGCTTGTTCGAATGTACGCATGAATACTACTACATCTGAAAGCAATTCTGATCATGAACATAATATCCAGCTTGAGGTAGAAGGGATCTCTGAGCAGTTTGTAAAGCTTGTAAGGGATGCACGAGAGCCACTTTATCCAAATTGTACAAAATTTTTTAAGTTAGAATTTTTGATAAAATTGCTTCATATTAAAATTATGAACTGATGGAGTCAAAAGTTATTTGACCAAATTTTAACATTGATTAAAGCAGTTCTGTCCGATGGAGAGAGACTGTCGAAATCATATTCTGAAACAAAAATATACATGCGGAAATGGGACTTGGCTATACTCCTATATATGCCTGCAAAAATGATTGCATATTATTTTATAAGGATAACGAACAAGTAATTGAATGTTCGAATTGCGGTGAGCCTAGATACAAAATCGATAATAGAAAGGAAAGAAGATACCTCAAAAAATTTTGAGATATTTTTCATTGATTCCAAGACTTCAAATGTTGTATATGTCCACAAAGACAGCTGAAAAAATAAGATGGCATTATGAGCAGCAGCTTCCGGAGGAGAACATACTTAGTCATTCGGCCGACTCTTTAGTGTGGAAAGACTTCGATGCAAAGCATTCGCACTTTGTGAGTGACCCACACAATATCAGGCTTGGTCTAACGATAGATGGATTTAATCTCTTTGGTAATATGAGTACCTCTTATAGCATGTGGCCTGTGATGCTACTTGTATATAATGTGTCACCTTGGAAGTGCATGAAAAAATCATTTATTTTTATGTCACTGTTGATTCCGGATCTGAAAGCATCAGGTAATGAAATTGATGTATATCTACCACCTTTAATTGATAATCTGAAGGAGTTATGGAAAAATGGAGTACAGACAAAAGATAATCAGCAACTAAAGATGAAACCTAAACATTTTTATAGAGAGATTGATGGTACCGCTGACTGGATGGCATTTTGTGTGACATATTATGGTGCATGAGCATTATGATTTTTTTCTGTCGATCTCTTCTTTTCCTCCCCATTTCAAAATGTGAGGATCTAGGATATTGGAAAGATACTTCTTTCTTATTGAACAAATAAAATCTACTGTTGAATCTCCCTTTATTTCTCTTGCAGGAAATCGGAGCCATCCGAGTTGACTCCGAAATATAAACATCATCACTTTTTTTCGTTGGTTGGCCTGCTAGATGGTACACGGGATCCAAATAGCCATACGTTGCTTAAACAACCGCAGTTACTTGTGTTTTATTAGCAGGAGTAGATCTTGAAGCACCAAAACCTTTACCAAAAAAAAGCACCAAAATCTGAAACTCTGCCGTGCAACTTTTCATCTAGTAATATCTTGCATGACTTGACATCTCCGTGAAGAAATTGATATTGCAGGAGGAGGAGCGGCAGCAGCATGCATAGTCAAAGCATATGATACCACGTGTTAGAGTTCTCTAAGCTTGCCTTCTACCAACTGGATGGCCCAGTGTACCGAGATGGTGAGAAAAATCCATAGTTTTGCCTTGTCGCCATTTCAGGCTGATAGTTATCTCTTGTATTATGGTGATCTTATTCTTATTCTTATCCAGTTGACGTACCATCACTAGAAAAATGAACCACTACAAGCTAACATATAGACTTTTCTAAATAGGTCCTGACTTCACTGAACTTAGTCCTTTGGACTGATCAACATATTCTAGCTTTATGATTTGTTAATTATTACATAGTTTTCTCAGAGTAAGAAAGTAAAATAATAATAAAATTAGCATCGCTTACCGAAGAAATGGCCAAATCATTGCAAAGACGAAAGATCTCGGATGAGGACAGGAAAAGGCTTGGATAGGTCTCTAAGCATTGCAATGCCTCCTTGTTATTCTCTGCCTTGATAACAAGCTAGCATGGACCAATAGGACGCAGCCTGACACTGACATCCGGGCATTGTTTAGATACTCCTCCAGGGTTGGTTTGTAGCTGCTGTAATGCCACTTCGCCTCTGTTAGGAAGGCGTTGAAAAGATCCTCCCACTGAAACAATTATTTCAGGTGTGACACATAATTAGTCATACAACATTAGCAAGTCTCTGATGGATATTGTTTGTTACTTCTAAGATATAATTCTCAATGAGGCATGGTAACAACAAATTATCTTATTCTTGGATTTTCTTTCTTTTTCAGATTGGGAAAAGCAAATGAAGGGAGCCAACAAAAAAAAATATATATTTCTGAGATTTTATGTTAGGGAATATACAAAGCAAAATAAGATGGAATAACTTGCTAGTTGCTGTCACTATACTTTTACCAAGAAGCTAAGGTAAAAAAAGGATAGGATAGTGAATTTACCGCTTTTCTGAGATAAGGAAGGGCATCCCAACCCTCTTCTCTACGTATATGATCCGCCACTTCATTTGTTGTGTTATATAAAGCTGAATACAAGATTTTCATATACTCCGGAAATCCTTCCATTGCATTGGAGTCCCACCTAAAAGTAGAATTAGAAAAGACATTATTATGAAGATTTTATATAGTTTTAAGGAATAAGTATTTTCTTTGAGAATGGTTACTCGTACCATTACCAACTAGCTGAGCTGCCAGTGATGTTGTTGATTATACTTAGTTATTTATATTTTTAGTTTGAACTAAATTTATAAAATAACTTGTTTTCTTTTTATCCAGAAGAGAAGGGGAAATAAGTAAAATAGGTCCCTTATTTCAAGAATAAAGTTGTTTCAGCTCTCATCTGCCATCATTATTGTAATGTTTCAGGATCTCATCCAAAAAAAAAAAGAAACTTGCTAAAATATGTGGAGTTCTTTGGCCTTGTGCAAATGCTCAAGATGGTCATCCCCATACACAGTCAATATGGGAGAAAACATATTTTTGCAAGGCCAAGGATCCAAAACCAATCAAATTTAATTACAAATACTATGATCAGCTTGGCGGTCAATCTCAAAAGAGTTGCACTACAGTAACCCCTTGTCCACATGAATTATAGATTAGGCCCACACCAACACCATTAATAAAGATCCAAGTTGCTAGTCATATGTTATTATTTAAATTTTTTAGCCTAATAGAAGTACACAAGATCTTCTCAGTGCATCACTGATGTGAGACTAAATGCACACCCATATGGGTTCTCTAAGTTTTTTAAGGTGTTGAGCTGTTTGAACAGTATGATTATTTTCCTTTATTTCTACTTTTTAAACCCATTTGGCCGGAATAAGGCTCATCCAAAATTTAATCCTGCTTGATTCCTGAATCAAATACAATCTGAAATTAAACAATAAAATGCAACTAACCTCTGGACGCACTGGTGAAAAGGTTAAGTTCATCCAGTGTTCCGTAAATATCATAGAAATCATCTATAATTGCTACCAAAGCAAATGCTTTAGTAAGTTCCTCTCGACAATATCCAAGGTGTGGCTTGAATACAATTCCAGTTGCAAAGAAGTACTCTACCAGTCGATCTCTAGCAAAGCTCAATCTATTTCCAAGGCCTACATCTTTCCACCACCTAAAAACCAAAAAATAGATATTGATTAGCATGATCACAGGGAATCAACTTTTCAAAAGGCTTGTTTCCTAAAAGGAAAATTACAAAAAACTTGGTATGTCTTTAATGTGAGTTGTGATCAGAAATCAAGATGCTAAGAAAACCTAGGAAATCAATAGGATGCCAGCATCAGCTATTTAGTAACGAAGAAGGGATCAATGTCCTATATAAGGTAAACATGGTGAAAAAAGAAAAAGAAAAAGAAAAAGTGTAGAAATAGGGATAACTGAAAAGAAATAAGACAATGACAATTAAGATAAAATAAAATTTACTTTTTTTTTTAAAAAAAAAAGAGGAGTGACAATGCAAAGAAATCGATTTGTCTATGAGAAAAAAGTAGAATTGCAGGCATTAAATGTGCGTTGAAAAATTATGATTATATGGACTAATCACATAAAATGGTATACTTCATATCGAATTTTCTACACCACCCGAGGTGCACAAAGAATTTCTAATGCAAACATTTATTAGTCTTTGAGGGCCATGTGGTTGAACAATAAGAAAAAAAATATGTACATGGCTTTAAGTTTAGCCATACTAGTTTTTTTTTTTTTTTGGTTAGAATAAGAAGCTAGAAGCTTTGTTGAGATAATAAGAAGTAATAGTTACAAACCCACACATCAGACATCCATTTTTAGGCATCTGCTTGAAAGTTATTCATGACACATGGTATGAAGCTCACACATCCGAGTTGATCAAATTACTTGGTTTCAATTTAGGCAACTTCCTCAACCACCATGTTGTGAAATAAAGTAATAACTTATACGAATAGTGTTATTTATTATTATGATGAAACAAAAAATAAACAATATATAATGGGAAAACAATATCACAATTTGTTTGGATCATTATTTATTAGATAGAAGAGTTAACTTTACTCGCTAGAGTATAAATTTGAAGTTGAAATTACTATTATATATAGATTAATGATAAATTATACAACAGCTTTTCTTACAATAAAATAATAGTCTACTGATGGTCGTTTAATTTGGATAACATTTCTCTCACTAAATTAATTTCAATAATGCGAGAGGACTCAAGACAATTACGGATTAACGGTCACCATTTTAAGATGCAGTTTTCCAAAGTTTTCCATGAGATTTGTCTTGGTGCTGGCATTGGTCCAGAAAAATTTCGGTGGTCCGCAGCTCGTAAGGTGTAGTCCTTTATGTTTGGGCACCTGTAGATCTTTTAAGGTTGTTGGTGAGATAAATACTACAAAAGTATTGGTCAATGAGAATTTTAGAATGTGTTTGGTTATACTTTTTGACTTTTGATTTTTAAAAAATATTTTTTATTTTTTTTGATTTTTTTTAATGAATAAAAATAAAAAAGTAAAAAGTATGTTTGGTAACTACGTTGCTATAAAGCAAAAAGCAATATTTGGGGATGGCAGGTGAAGAGCTTGACGAGAGAGAAGGATTCAAGAAGGAAGGGAGAAGGGAGTGAGGAGATTGTTGGTGCAGAATTTCACCGAAGTCGGAGAAGCTGGAATTGAGATGACCGCGGCCGCCGTCGGGACCTGCAAGGAAAGTCTAAACCAGAGTTTGGGATGCTCCGGCAAGATCCTCCGATGCTCAAGTCAGTACTCTGCTTCAACAGAAATGGAGTGCTCGAGTGGAAATTTTAGCAGAGTTTCGAGATAGAGTTTAGAGCTTAGAGAAGAACGTATCTGGAGATCCCTTTTTATAGACGGGGAGCATAACTGATTCACAGCGATGTTTGTAACTGCCTGGTAGTGAGCCGTTCAGGGCCACGCAGAGTTTGTTACGGAGAGTAGTGACGTCAGGGGCCGTTCAGAGCTACGTGGAGTTTGTTACGGAGAGTAATGGCGTCAGGGGCCGTTCAGAGCCACGTGAAGTTTGTTACGAAAAGTGGAGTGGTGTCCATTGTCGCGACTTGCCAGAGAGTGGTGGAGCCACGTGGAATCTGTTACAGAGAGTGGAGTAGGGTAGCAGCCATTGTCGCGACTTGCCAGAGAGTTCGGATCTGTCGGCTGAAGCTCGGTTGGGATGTCTGATGGAGCGAATAGCTCTCTATCTCGTTGATCTAGGAGAAGCTCGGATGTTTCGAGGTCATGACAGGTCTACTATTGTTGGGTGCCTAGAGCACTGATGCTGCAGGCGGGAACCATCTGCTGTAGAAGCTCGGACGGGGACTTTCTATTGGGGAAGTCTGGTTTCATGAAGAATCTGGCAGAGGGTCGGCTGGCGGTGGACTTCGGATGGCGTTGGGGAGGTTCGTCTTCTGGAGGAGTCTGGGGATCCTGTGGAAGTCTGGATGGCGTTGTTGAAGTCCGGCTGATGCTATTGAAGGTTGATGGCTGGGGAGGTTCGGCAGACATCGGAGGCGATCGATCGTTGTAGAAATCCAGCTACTGAGCCCATCTGTTGTAGAAGTTCGTCCGGAATCCATCCATTATGGAAGTTCAGATGGAGTCCGATTCTTGCAGAAGGCCGAAAGGAGGCCGCTTATTGCAGAAGCTCGATCAAAGATCGATTGTCATGGAAGTTTGGAGTAGTGACCCGACTGGTGGAGCCTGTCCCATTGTAGAAGCTCGTCTGGGATCCGACTTTGAAGAAGCTCAGCTGAAGTCTACCTGTAATAGAAGTTCGAAAGAAATTTGTTTACAGTAGAGGCTCGAATGAAATTCGCTTACAGTAGAGATCCGGAGTAGGCCACCTGCAGTAGGAGTTCAGAGTAGACTGCTTGCGGTAGAAGTTCAGAGTAGAGATCCGGTTGGTGGAGCCCTTCCATTATCGAAATTCGTCTAGGATCCATCCACTGTAGGAGTTCGACTGAAATCCGATTCTCGTAGGAGCTCGGATGGAACCCCAAAGGCGGTCGATCGTCGTAAAAACTTGGATGGAGTCTGGTTACTGTAGAAATCTTATTGTTGGAGAAGCTCGGATATTGACGAAGTTTGAAAGAAGTTCGGAGTAGAGTCGTCCGTGGTCGGAAGAAGTCTGAAAGGGATTCGGAGAATAGTTGATCACTGTAGAAAATCGGCTGATGGCGGAGTTTAGAGGGTGTTTGGAGCAGTCCGGTAAATGAATGGAGAAGCTCATTGTCGGAGAAGTCCGGATGGTATTATGGAAGCTCAAACGGTCGAGGGGGTTCAAAAGATGCCACACAAGGTCGGAAGCCGAAAAAGTCTTAGAAGGGTCGGCCTTTTACAAACTTCGGCTGGGGTATTTTATACCCAACACCAGTCCCCCTACTTTCGAGTTTGGGTTCCGAATGAAGGAAGTATAGAGAAATTCTCACAGCTGAAGTTGCCTCTCTTGATTTTCGCACTCGGTGGTTTTCAGATATTTTGGCGTTTGGCGCACTGGTGCCGGAGTCCTTTCAAATCAAGGTGATCCGAAAAGATTTTTTCGAAATTTTTGCTGGAGCATTGCTCTAGGTACAGTGCAATAATAATTTTATCAGCTGTCAGCCATTTTCAGCCGCCTGCCATAGTGAGTGGGACACGCGGCGAGTGTAGGTCGGCCAGAGGAGATCCACAATCATTACTGCGCTGGGCCCTGTTGCCTATTTAAATCCGCTCCCCCCTTCCAGGGATTTCACTTTTCTGAGAGTCCTGTTGGTGCCCTTCTTCTTCTTCCCCGAGAGCTCCATCCCTTTCGGCCTTAGGCGTTCTTCGAGTCGATCCCCCTCTCTGCCTCTCTGCACTTCTCGGACCAGTCTAGGTTAGTTTCAGAACTCTCCTCTTCATTTTTAATTTTGCTGTTCTTCTTTCATTTTTTTCTGTTACATTCCGCCTGTTCAGTTTTTCGCAAGCGCCCCATCTCTTATTTTTCTCGATTTTTTTGGGATTTTTAGGGTTTTTGCTCGATCCATAATGTCCTCCAGCACTTCTTCCTCTAGTAGTTCCAAGAGTTTGTCCGTCCCACTCCTGAAAACCTCAGTTCTGTAGATGAACCTCGTCCGGTCTTGGTACCAGACACCATCCCCTGCTCTCTGACTTCGGAGGAACTCTCATTGATTAGGATTCAGTACGGGGTTCCTCCGGAGTACGAGCTGGAGCTTCCCGGGCCAACTGGCCGGGCCAGTGCTCCTCCCCCTGGCTGCTTCTGTTTATACCAAGAGGCTTTCCACGCCGGACTTCGACTTTCGCTTCCACCTTTTGTCATCGCTCTCTTCCATTTTTTAAACATTTCTTTAGTTTCTGTAGTGCCGAACTCATTTAGATTTCTGATAGGGTTTCTTTCCTTTTGTCGCCTAGTCGAAGTCCAGCCAACCCTTTCTCTGTTCAGGAATTTCTATACCTTCAAGCATCACCCTTCGACAAAGGACTGGTGGTACTTCCCCTCCAGTTCGGTAGAAAGGGGTTGCTGAAAGGTGCCCCCTCTTCTATCCACAACTGGAAGGAGAGTTCTTCTATGTCCGATGCCCGACCTTGGAGCTGGGATTACCCCCTTGGGGCTCTCTGAGGGATTCCGTCCGTCAGGCTTCTAACCTGAAAAGAGACGACCTCGAAGCCTCCAATAAGCTCGAGGCCTATCAAGCCCCCCTCCTCTCTAAACTTCTGAAGGAACAACTCTTGTTTAACGTCGGTCTGAGTCCTCTTAACCCTGTCGGTACCATTATTTTTTTATTTTTTTAATTTTTTTTTTATTTTTGCTGCTTCTCCTTTCTCTTATTCTATCTCTGAGCCGTGTTGATCTTCTTTTATTGCAGACATGGATGCAGGCGTGGTTCGGAGGTTAGCCCAGGGTCTCAAGACCCACAAGAGAAAAAGGTGCCTCACTTCGGGGTCAGCGAAGAGAGCCAGGATAGAAGAGACGAGCTCGACCGTGCCTGCTCAGGTGGCGTTGCCATCGACGCCCCCTCCGACGTCGAACCTGAAGTCCCCCGAGCCTCTTCAAGGAGCCCCCCGATCGAGGATCCCACTCCAGAGGCTCGTCCCGAGGGGACACCCGGGGCCGAAAGGAGGAGGAGAAAGAAGACCCCGGCGGCTTCGAGGAAGATCTGGGGGAAAATCCCTTCAACAATAGGGATTTAATAAAGAGGCTGGTCGAAAGGTGCATTCTGCCTGAGGTCGTCCAGAGGATCGTCTTTGCTGATCTTGAGCTGTGGGTCTGGGACTCTCTAGGATCTTTTCTCGAAGTAGGTTAATTCACTTTTTTCTCTTTCTTGCTTCTTTACTTAATTTACTCCTTAGCCTTTATATTGACTCCCTGGCCTCTCTTGCAGATTGGACACCAGCTCATCGCCAACGTCAAGGTGATGAAGATCGCCAAGAGGGAGGCAGCCTGGGCGGAGGAAGGTTGCCTGGCTGAGGCTGCCCCCTCGAGGAGAAGATCGTCGAGGTCACAAGTCTCCAGGAGGCACTGTAGAAGGAGGGACAAACCTCGTCCGAACTGAGGGCCACCTTGGAGGAGGAGAGAAAGAAGGCAGAGGCCGAGGTCTCCAAACTGAAGGCACAGGTTTCTGAGCTGAAAGGCGGATCCCGTCCCTGGTCTCGGAGGCAGGGGCCCGAGCAGTGGAGGATTTCAAGGCCTCCTCCGAGATGGAGGATCTACAGGTCCAGTTCGGCCAGGACCTTTCATCAAGGGTTACGAGCTCTGCCAAGGGAAGGTGGTCGGAAAGTTTTTCGAGCTGGACCTCGGCTTCCTGGATGAGGCATCCGACGATGAAGCCGGACCTTTCGAAGTCACTACCGGTCCTCCCCCAGCCAGGACCTCTTCGACCGCTGCGGCTGCCACGACCGACCTTTCGAGGGCGCCGAGCCCCTCCACTTCTGTCCCAAGGTCCGAAACCTCTAATTTTGTATTTTTTCTTTATGGTGATTTTTTTTCATTCTCATGTACTTAAAAACTATCTAATCAATGAAATCGGATTCTTCTTTACAGAGAGCTCCTTTTTCTTCTTCTACATTCCTTTCCTTCTCTTCTATCTTCTTGTACTAATTTGAGCTGTGGCGCTCTTGTCTCCCAATGACAGTGCCCTGTCGAAGCTCTTCCCCTACCACAGGGGATCGCTCTAAAGTTGATGATCTGGGACCTCAAAAGGAAAATTCATCACTTGATGAAGAAATCAAAGAAGTTGGATGATGAACTTCACCGGCTGAGGAAGAGCCATTCGGAAGTCACTGTGGAGGCTATTCGCTTTCAGGATCTCCACAGAAAGGGTCTCATGGACTATACCAGAGGAAGACTGACTTTGTGATGGAGCTTGAGGAACTCCGAAAACATGCCAGCGACCGATCTTGGACTCAGGCATCCAAGATCAGCTCCCTCGAAGTTGAGCTGGCAGCTGCATGAGAAAAGATCGGCCAGTTGGAAGGGAGCTCATCCTGACTTGCAACTCAAGCCGAACGCGATCGAGACTGGTCGATCAAATTCTCCAACCTTCAAAAGCATCTACAGGATGCTGAGGCGAACTACAATGCCTACCGGGTCGGCTGGTGTGGGCAGGTAGAGGACTACCGAAGGAAGCTCAAGATGGCGACCGACGAAGTTGCCTGCCTTCAGAGGCAGTTGTCTGAGAGAGTCCAGCCTGCCTCTGCACAAGGCTCCGATGAGCTCCGCTCCTTGAGGGGGACCATGGAAGAGCTGTCTGTAGCCCTTGGGCGGGAGGAGGCCGAACTGCAGCGGCTGAAGATTCAGTTGGTCCATGAGCAGTAGGCGGTCAAAGATACCGAGGCAGAGTCTGAGGTCCTGAGGAAGAGGCTTCGGGAGTCGGAGGGTGAAAGTCGGCGGTTCCACCAGATGTACTGGGAGATGCTGCTAAGAAAGATGAAACTGGAAGAAGAAGTCAAAAACTTAAAGCAATTCCTAATAAGGACCGGAACCGAGAGCTCGAAGTCAGAAGAAGCCGAGCTTCCTTAGAGCTCCTTTTTTTTTATCTTTCATCCTTCCATGTATTCTTTTTTTTTTCTTGTCATTTTTTTTTGCCTTCAAGGCTTTATAATGTACACTTCACTAATGAAATGAAAAAGAAATTTTCATTACCTTGTCCATTCTTGTATTAAGTGATCGTTTACCGAACTTCTTTTGTCTTCCATCTTGTTTGGCATCGGCGTTGTTTGTAATTCCTCGTCTATTCTTGCATTGAGTCGTTGTTTATCGAACTTTTTTTATCTTTTGTCTTGTTCGATGTCGATGTTGTTTGAAGGTTCTTGATCACCGCCGTGTTGATTTGCCCCTTTTCGTTAATGACGTAGGTCATTTCGAGGCCATTTGAGTGACGCTTCCTCCCGGTGCTCGAGCTTGGGGATCCAACTTCTCATTACTTTGAGGGAGTCGATTTCTCCTCGACCTGTGTTGAGTTCTCTCTTAGCGACTGAGGGTTTTTGATAGGAGTATCCTTCCTCGTTGAGATGAGGTCCCTTGTGTCTTTGATGCAGTTTGTTTTTCACTTATCGCTGGTGTAGTTCGTCGCCTTCCCTTTTTATCTCATTTTTCTTTTTATTTGGATGAGGGTTTTCCTTTAGGTGAGGGTTTTCCCTCTGCTCTTAGCGAGGTTGTGGAGATGTAAAGGAGCTGCTGAGGAGGCTTTTCTCCTCATCCGTCTTGATCGATCAGATCTTTATTTGTGTTAGGGTGAGGTTCTCCTCCTATCCTCGATATAGTCAATTTCAGCTCATGCTAGGATGAGGTCCTCCTCCTGTTCCTAACAAGGCTGTGGGAGCACATAAGGGCCATTGCAAGGGCCTCTCCCTCCATCCAGTCTTTAAGTAACCGGGCTTTTGACTTTGCTCATGTTAGGACGAGGTTCTCCTCCTGTTCCTAACAAGACGATGGGGGCACATAAGGACCATTGCAAGGGCCTCTCCCTCCATCCGATCTTTAAGTAACCGGACCTTCGACTTTGCTCATGTTAGGATGAGGTTCTCCTCCTGTTCCTAACAAGGTTGTTGGGGCACATAAGGACCGTTGCAAGGGCCTCTCCCCTCATCCGATCTTTAAATAACCGGACCTTCGACTTTGCTCATGTTAGGATGAGGTTCTCCTCTTATTTCTAACAAGGCTGTGGGGCACATAAGGGTCGTTGCAAGGGCCTCTCCCCCCATTCGGTCTTTAAGTAACCGGACTTTCGACTTTGCTCATGTTAGGATGAGGTTTTTCTCCTGTTCCTAACATGCTTAATTTTGATTGTATGAGGGAGTTACTTCCTGTCATTATAAGCTCATGCTAAAAGAAAAAATATGCAAATATGAAACTTTAATTTTAAGGCAAAGTTATTGGTAATACATTCGCAGATTTTTCGAATTCTATGGTCGCGGAAGGTCTGCTCCTCCGAGCTCTTTTAGATAGTATGTTCTGGTCCGGACACCTCCTTGACTTCATACGGGCCTTCTCAGTTTGGGGTAAGTTTTCCTTGATTCTGAGGTTGTGAGACAGTGGCTCATCAAGTACCAGGTCCCCCACTCTAAAGGCTTTGCTTTTGACCTGGGAATTGTAGTAGCGGGCTACTTTCTGCTTGTAAGCCGCCATCCGAACTTGGGCTGTCTCTCATTTTTCTTCTAACAAGTCGAGGTTGGCCTTGAGATCCTGTGGGTTGTGCTGCTCGTCGAATGCCACGACTCGCACCGATGGAAGCTTGAGTTCAATCGGGATCATGGCTTTTGTCCTGAAGGCTAAGGCAAAGGGGGTCTCCCCTGTGGGCAATCTCTGAGTAGTTGGTATGCCCATAACACATGATAAAGCTCATTTGCCCAAGTTTTCTTGGCTTTTTCAAGTCTCGCCTTGATTCCTTGCAACAGAGTCCTGTTAGTCATCTCGACCTCGCCGTTTGCTTGCGGATGGGCTACCGAAGTGAAGTTATGGGAGATATTTAGGTCCTCACAAAATTCAACAAACCTTGCTCCAGCAAATTGCTGCCCATTATCAGTAATGAGGGTTCTGGGTAAGCCGAACCTACAAACAATTGACTTTCAGACGAAGTCCTGCACTTTAGCTTCTGTGATTTTTGCTAAAGGTTCAGCTTCGACCCACTTGGTGAAATAGTCTATTACCACCAGGAGGAACTTCTGCTGCCTGGATGCCATGGAAAAGATCCGAGGATATCCATCCTCCATTGCGCAATCGACCATGGGGCACTCAATGGTGTAAGTTCGAAGGCAGGTTGCCTTTGGATATTTGCATATCTCTGATATCGATCACACCTTTGACATATTCGATGGAGTCATGGTACATGGTAGGCCAGTAATAGCCTTGTCGGAGCAGTTTGTGGGATAAAGATCTAGCCCCCAGGTGACTTTCACAGACTCCCTCATGTACCTCCTCAAGGCGAAGTCAGCTTCAGAAGGCTGGAGACATTTCAAGAGGGGCAAAGAGTATGACCTCTTGTACAGCTTGCCTTCGTAAAGGATATATCGGGAGGCCTGGTTCCTAAGCTTCCGAGCTTCTTTTGCATCAGGAGGAAGAACCCCATCCTTGAGGTATGCAACCAGTGGGTCGATCCAGCTAGATTCATGGCTGATCTCCATCATAAGCTGTGATTCTTCCTACTTGGGCACTTCAGAACTTCGAAGAAGACTTCCTTAGGCAGTTCAGCCGGAGCCAGTGTAGCCAACTTGGAGAGAAGGTTGGCCCTGGTATTTTCTGCTCTTGGGATCTACCTGATGTCGAAGCTGCGAAGGTAGGGATGATCTCCTTTACCTTTTCGAGATACTTGGCCATACTATCCTCCTGAGCTTCATAATTTTCGTTGATCTGTCCTACTACTAATTGAGAGTCACTGTAGGCTTGAAGCCGATCTACTTCTAACTCTTTGACGATCCTCAGTCCTGCAATCAGAGCTTCATATTCTGCTCTGTTATTTATCACAGAAAATTTAAAGCGCAGCGCATACTCCATGATAATTCCATCTGGATTGACCAAGATCAGGCCCACGCCTGTGCCTGATATGTTGGAGGAACCATCCACGTAGAGGGCCCAAAAACCATCAGGGAGATCTGTTCTTTCTTCGGGGGAGTTCAGCTGGAGCCCTGGGTTGTCGCCTTCATCTCATCCAAGTTCGGCCACTTCTGGGATAGTGCATTCCACCATGAAGTCTACTAATATCTGGGCTTTTATCATCGATCGAGGTCGATAGTCGATGTCGAACTTCATAAGCTCGACTGCCCATTTCGCTATCCTTCCAAAGGCATCCGCTCGATGCAGAACTGCCTTGATCGGCTGGTCGGTGAGCAGTGTTATGGTGTGTCCTTGAAAGTAAGGTCGGAGCCTTCGAGCTGCAATCAACAAGGCGTAAGTTAGTTTCTCTAACTTAGTATACCTGATTTCGGCATCTCTCAATACTCGGCTTATGTAGTAGATCGACCGTTGAATTTTTGCTTCTTCCTTAATTAGAACTGCTGCGAGAGCCACAGGAGAGACCGCAGGTACAGGAACAACTCCTCTCCAGGTTCGGGCTTTGCCAATAGTGGAGATGAGCCGAGGTAGTTCTTCAGTTCTTCGAACGCTTGCTGACATCTAGTGATCCAACAGAAGTTCTTCGGCTGCTGAGAGTCTGAAAGAAAGGTAGGCATCACTCGACCGATCTTGAGACGAAGCGATTTAGAGCCGCTACTCTCCCAGTAAGGCGCTGAACTTCCTTTATTGACTTTGGAGCGATCATTTTCTGGATGGCACGAATTTTTCTGGATTTGCTTCGATCCGTGCTCCGATACCATAAAGCCTAGGAATTTTTCTGAGGTTACTCCAAAAGCGCACTTAGCTGGGTTCAGCTTCATCTTGTATTTTTGGAGGGCGCTGAAGGTCTCCTCAAGGTCGGCGACGTGGTTCATCGAGGATTTACTTTTTACAAGCATATCATCCACGTAGAATCCATGTTATGGCCGATCTGCTCTTTGAAGATCTTGTTTACCAGCCATTGATAGGTCGCCCCTGCATTTTTGAGGCCAAAAGGTATGACCCTGTAACAATAAAGACCATAGTTAGTAATAAAAGCATTTTTTCTTCTCTCTGGTGCCATCCTGATTTGATTGTAGCCGGAGAACACATCCATGAAAGTGAGAAACTCATGGCCCAAGGTTGCGTCCACTAATTGATCGATTCTGGGCAGAGGGTAACTGTCCTTCGGGCAGGCTTTATTCAGCTTTTTGAAGTCTATACACATCCTCCACTTACCGTTCGCCTTCTTAACCAGGACCACATTGGAGACCCAGCTCGGATAGTTGACCTCTCTGATGAACCCGGCTTTCAGGAGTTTATCAACTTCCTCAGCTATTGCCATTTGTCTTTTCGATGCATGACTTCAAATTTTTTCCTTCGTCGGTCGGAGTTTGGGATCAACAGCCAGATAGTGTTCCATAACTTAAGCATCGATCCCTGGCATGTCCGTCGGAGCCCAAGCAAAAATATCTGCATTCTTTTGTAGAAAATTGATAAGCTGTATCCGCACCTCTTTCCCTAAGTTGGAGCCGATCTTCACCATGTGCTCTTCATTCCCATCATTCAAAAGAATTGAGACAAGATCTTCTATTGGCTTACCCCATTCTTCAGTCAGGTCATCGCGGGTGTCCAATCCATCAACCAGACAAAGGTCAGGCTGACCATTTCTTTGTAGGGCTATGTTATAGCAATGTCTTGCCAGGACTTGATCTCCTCTAACTTTTTCGACCCCCTGGCTAGTAGAAAATTTCAATTTTAAATGATAGGTCGATATTACAGCTCGGAGGGCGTTGAGGTCAGGTCAGCCGAGTATTGCGTTGTAGGTAGACGGCGTCCTCACTACCAGAAAATCCACTTGTGCTCTAGATTATTTCGGATATCGATCTGGAACTACAGTCAAAGTTATTACTTCCTCCACTGGCACAGCATCGCCAGTAAATCCTACCAACAGAGAGCTAATCGGCCCTAACTGACCATCAGGGATGGACATTTTTGAGAATGCATCGTAAAATAAAATGTCGACTGAGCTTTTACTATCAACAAGAATGCGGCGTACATCATAATCAGTAATATTTAAAGAAACTACAACTGTATCATTATGGGGGAATTGAATCTCTCGGACGTCTTCTTCAGTAAAAGTTATAGATCCTTCAGTTCTCTGCCGCTTGAGCGGTTCGACCGATCCACTGGCCACTCCCCTCCGAGGCCCTCCAGAGATGGTGTTGATGATCTCGATTGGAAGCCGATCTTCAGACTGCTCCTCCCTCCTTGGTGGCTCTGATTGCGGCAGGGCCCTCGGCTGATCCTCCCTACCTTTAGGCCGGCGTCGGATGAATCTGTTGAGCCGACCCCGCCTGATGAGCTCCTCGATTTTATCTCAGAGCTGAATACACTCCTCCATGTCATGGTCGTGGTCACAATGATAGAGACAGAATTTGTTTGGGTTGCACTTTTCGGGGTGCGAGCGCATCCTTTTTGGCCTCGACAGCTGCTCCCTGACCTCCATCAGCACTTGGGCTTTTGGAGCATTGAGAGGGACGTAACTGTGGAATCTTTCTGAGGGAGAGCTCTGTCAACTCTGCGGTCTGGGCTCCTCTACTTACGAGCTCGGGAGGAGTCCGGACATGCCTGTGTCCGGGAGGAGTTTGAGAACGTGGTCGAGCTTCATTTGGCCCTTTTTCAACTGCGGGCTTACTGGAGCCACCCGCCTGCCGCTCCTTCATGGCCTCCTCGTCCTTCAGCTTGAAGGCTTCGTCTACTCGACATATCCTTTGGCCCAAAATAGCAAATCAGCGAAGTCCCTGGGATATTTCTTTTCCAGGGAAAATAGAAGATCATTCTTTTGAAGATCGCTCTTTAGGGCGGCCATTGCAACCGATTGGTCCAAGTTTCGGACCTCCAATACGGCGGCGTTAAATCGATTGACATAGGTTGGATGGATTCTTCCTCCTTTTGCTTGATGTTGATAAGGGACTCCGAACCGCTCTGAGGATGCCGGCTGCTAACAAAATGAGCCGCAAACTGGTGGCTCATTTGATCAAAGAGAAGATAGTACCTGGCTTCAGCATCGAGTATCAGTTTCTTGCTGCTCCCTTCAAGGTAGATGAGAAAGCTCGGCACAGGATGGCATCTGGTGCGTCATGGAGTAGCATCATTATCCGAAAGGCCTCTAGGTGGTCAACCGGATCTGAGGTCCCATCGTAGCTTTCGAATTGGGGGAGCTTGAAGTTTGGCGGGATCAGTTCCTGCATGATCATTTGAGAGAAAGGAGGGTTAGTACAGATGTCCTCACCATAAGCAGGGGGAGCGTGGCAGAGCTCTTCAATCTATCGGTTCATCTCCGGGAGCCTTTGATCCAGGAGGTTCTCTTGACTGTGAGTCTGAGGGTCTTCTGACAGAATGGAGGTAGGGATCCTCCGGAGGTGGAATCGTGATCAGACTGAGGGCTCTCCACCCTCTGCTTCCCCTTTCTGGGGAAGACAGGGCGACTGGCCCAAGTGGCCCGCCCTATTACCAGATTCTAAAATTCTGACGATGCTCTTTCCATCCGCACTGATGCCTCTAGCTATTGTTGCTATATGGCCTGCACTGCTTTAGTGAGGCTCTGACCTGCTGACCCAACAGGTCAAACTGCTCCATGCCGACTGTCGTTGTTGGAGGAGGAGGAGCCTAGAAAATCGGAGATGAGGTCGAAGCTTGCAGATCTCGTTGAGATCTGGCTGCGAAGGTCGTGGATCGTCTGGTGGATGCCTTTCGGGGAGGCATCAGGTGGAGATCTAGAAGGAGAAGGAGAAGAAGATGTCGGAGAAGATGATCGGAGACAGTCCCGTTGAGCACTCCTTTAAGAACAAGGGTACTGCGAAGATATAGTCCCTTCCTCTAACGTCAATTCTGTTGGTGCAGAATTTCATCGAAGCTGGAGAAGCTGGAGTTGAGATGACCGCGACCGCCGTCGGGACCTGCAAGGAAAGTCTAAATCGGAGTTGGGGGTGCTCCGGCAAGACCCTCCAACGCTCAAGTCAGTATTCTGCTTCAACAGAAATGGAGTGCTCGAGTGAGAATTTTAGCAGAGTTTCAAGATAGAGTTTAAAGCTTAGAGAAGAACGTATCTGAGGGTCTTTCTTATAGACGGAGAGCGTAACTGATTGATAGCGACGTCTGTAACTGCCTGGTAGTGGGCCGTTCAGGGCCACGCGGAGTTTGTTACGGAGAGTATTGGCGTCATGGGCCATTCAGAGCCACATGAAGTTTGTTATGAAGAGTAGTGGTGTCAGGGGCCATTCAGAGCCACGTGGAGTTTGTTACGAGAGTGGAGTGGTGTCCATTGTCGTGACTTGCCAGAGAGTGGTGGAGCCACATGGAATCTATTACAGAGAGTGGAGTAGGGTAGCAGCCATTGTCGCGACTTGCCAGAGAGTTCGAATCTGTCGCTGAAGCTCGACTGGGATGTCTGATGGAGCGGAATGGCTCTCTATCTCGTTGATCTAGGAGAAGCTCAGATTTTTTGAGGTCGTGATGGGTCTACTATTGTTGGGTGCCTAGAGCACTGATGCTGCAGGCAGGAACCATCTACTGTAGAAGCTCGAACGGAGACTTTTATTTGGGAAAGTTTGGTTTCATGAAGAATCTGACAGAGGGTCGACCGACGGTGGACTTCAGATGGTGTTGGGGAGGTTCGTCTGCTGGAGGAGTCTGGGGATCCTGTGGAAGTCTAGATGGCAATGTTGAAGTCCGGCTGATGCTATTGAAGGTTGATGGCTGGGGAGGTTTGGCAGACACCGAAGGTGATCAGTCGTTGTAGAAATCCAACTGCTGGAGCCTATCTATTGTAAAAATTTATCCAGAATCCATCCGCTATGGAAGTTTAGACAGAGTCCGATTCTTGCAGAAGGCCAAAAGGAGGCCGCTTATTGCAGAAGCTCGATCGAAGATTGGTTGTCGTGGAAGTTCGGAGTAGTGATCCAATTGGTGGAGCATGTCCCATTGTAGAAGCTCGTCTGGGATCCGACTTTGAAGAAGCTCGGCTGAAGTCTACCTGTAATAGAAGTTTGGAAGAAATTTATTTACAATAGAGGCTTGAATGGAATTCGCTTACAGTAGAGATCCGGAGTAGGCCACCTGCAGTAGGAGTTCAGAGTAGACTGCTTGCGGTAGAAGTTCAGAGTAGAGATCCGGCTGGTGGAGCCCTTCCATTATCAAAATTTGTCTGGGATCCATCCACTATAGGAGTCCGGCTGAAATTCGATTCTCGTAGGAGCTTGGATGGAATCCAGAAGGCGATCGACCATCGTAGAAACTTAGATGGAGTTTGGTTACTGTAGAAATCTTATTGTCGGAGAAGCTCAGATATTGACGAAGTCCGGAAGAAGTTCAGAGTAGAGTCGTCCATGGCCGGAAGAAGTCTGGAAGCGATTCGGGGAATAGTTGATCACTGTAGAAAATTGGCTGATGGCAGAGTTCAGAGGGCGTTTGGAGCAGTCCAGTAAATGAATGGAGAAGCTCATTGTCGAAGAAGTCTAGATAGTATTATGGAAGCTCGGACGGTCGAGGGAGTTCAGAAAGATGCCACACAAGGTCGGAAGCCAAAAAAGTCCTGAATGGGTCGGCATTTTACAAACTTCGGCTGGGGGTATTTTATACCCAACAGAGATAAAGAGCTCGACGAGGGAGAAATATTCGGGCTCTTTACATTTTGATTTGGCGTTTTAGATGTGGGGAAGCAAAAAAAAGTAGAAAGGCAAGTTTTGAAAAGTAAAAAATTTTTGCTTTGAATATAAAGCAATTATTTTGATTTTTACTTTTTGCTTACCATGGTGTTACCAAACATTGCTTTTTGATTTTTACTTTTTAAAAATTAAAAAATAAAAAAATATTATTTTAATGGCTAATCAAATGCACCCTTAGTGGTTAATAGCTTATAAGGTACGGTCCGCACAAGTCCTTGTTGGTTCCTCACATCTAACATCCAACAACTTTGCTTTTTAGTTGTTGAGAATTGAAATGAGAAATATCTAGGCCGAAATCTGTGTATATTATAATTTCAAATAATCTATAGCCAGATGAGCTTCAGATTTCTCTTGGTTCGTGTCGATTGCTTGCTTTCTTGTTGTTGTTATTATTGTTGTTGTGTTTATTTTTTTTTTTGAATGAAACTTCATTACCCCAAGAGGTGTTGTACATATTAGTTACAAAATACGCCTTTATTACAGAACAGTAGATAGGCCAAAAAGAAAAATATATACATAAGTATACGGTATGTAGATTAATCTTGCTGTAATCAGAACGCAAGTTGGCGAAAGAGGATGAAAATGTAGAACATTGAAAGGAAGTCCATAGTAGAGATAAGAGAACTTGATGACTCTGCATTGTGTACTCTAGGGAAGGCACACAATAAGCCGAACACAGAATTTGTAGATGGAAATAATGCAATAACCCCTGTAGACCTGTATACATTCCACAGTGAAGAACAATGTTGAATTAGCTGAGTATGGACTTTTCTTGCAGGTTCTCTCTAGTGTCTTGATTTTTGGATGGCATCCAGCTCCAACTACATCAGCATCCAACTAGAGTCTTGCAGTAATAAATTGACATTAGAGGAAGAATCAAGCCCACTTTAAAAGGAAAAAGAGCATGGTGTAGTTGAGAGCCCACAATTCCACTATCTTTTATCAGCAATCTCCTCGCCGCAGCTAGAGCAATGCTGCTCGGGAGCCTGTCGCCATGCAACCCCTCATCATGATAGATCCATCACCACTGGATGTCTTGGTTCACCAGATCCAGATACTGATTAGCATCGTGCAATGGCTTTAGCAAGTAGCTGAGTAGCGGTGACTTTCGGAGCTGACTCCTGAAGTGGCTCCCTCTCAATGTGGTTGGTGGTCTCACTTTAGGAGCCCGAGATCTGCCCCTCGACAGTACTCCCATTCTATCCCTACTCCCGCATCTCGGACCTCCTCCCATTGGAGCCTAAGGGAGGAGACCTGGCTGTGGAGCTTCTCCTCCGATAGGTATTCTACTTTGGGCTACTCTCCTAGATCCAGGAAGTCACACTGGGAGGAGGAGCTCGAGAATAAAGTCTAAGATATCGAGCATCACCTCGATGAGATCTAGAATGGGGCTCACCTAGGGTAGCGATGGCATCAATTTCAACTCCCAACCACCTTTCTCCCAAATCATTTTGAGGGAACCAGTTCTGAGTGGATTCAAAATGCCTCAGGTAGATCCATATAATGGCTTCTCGAATTTCCTCGATCATTTGGAGGGTTATAAGGCCCTCATGATGTTGTAGGGTGCCTCGGATGTCCTCTTTTGTCTCACTCTTTTGGCTAGCCTGAGGAAGTTAGCTCAGACATGGTATTCAGGATTCCAACTCAGATCCATCTACTCATTTGAATAGCTGGACAGGCTGTTCGTTATCCATTTCAACAACAATCAGGTTCAATCAAAGAATGCCAATAGTCTCTTCTTTATCCGGTAAGAAGAGGGCAAGTCGCTGTGCAACTACATCGCATGCTTTGGTGCCACCACATTAGAGGTGCGTAACCTTGACAAATCGATAAAAATGTCAGTACTCAAGCGAGGACTCCAGAATAAGCATGTCATCTTCTCTCTCAACAAGACCTTTTCAAAAGATTATGCTGACTTGTTGGCCTGAGGTCATAATTATACTCAGGCAGAAGAAGCTCAGGCAACCAACAAATAGGCAAAAGGAAAGAAAACCCCTATAAGAAGAGGGGTTGGGAGGACCCTTGGACAGCTCGAGCCGAAGGGGAGGCCTTTCGACCACCAAAGAGCTATAGGCCGACGAGCTCTCTTCAATGGTTCTACAACTACACCCCTCTATCTGTCCGTGATCCCAGATCCTGATGGAAATTAAGGATCAGAAGTACCTAGATGGCTTGAGCCAATGAAGTCCCTTTCGGATAGAAGAAGTAGGAAGAAGTGCTACTATTTCCATCATGATCATGGCCATAATATCAAAGAGAACTTTTAGCTTAAGGACGGGATTGAATCCCTCATCCGATGGGGCTACCCCAGTAAGTATATTCAAAAGTGGTGGAATCGAGCATTCGAGAAGCTACACTGGCATTAGCCCAATGAGGAGAATAATGGCAATTGACTGATGACTGGCATCATTAGTGCAATTCTGGCTTGGCCGGCAGCAAGGGGCAAAAGATCAAATTGAGGGGGGATAAAGATATGGTATCTAGGGGACATTGTTTCTTTTTCTGATGATGATCCTTGACGAGAGCATACCTCTCGTAGTGGTGCTATCATTTTATCGCTGATGATAGCAAACTATGATATAAAAAAAAGAAAGTTTTATAGCTGATAATGGAAGTTCAACTGACATCTTACTTTGCTTTTTAAAGAATGAAATTGTCTGTCGAGCTTACTCGAAGGACAATTTTTCTATGTCGGAGTTTGACCAATTTGCAGACTCCACCTTGGGACACTAGCTCCTAACCCTCATGGATGCCTTCTCTAGCTGCGATTAGATTCGGGTGGCCTTGAAGACGAGGAGAAGATGACGATCATAATTAAAAAAGGTTTGTCTTGATATAAACTAAATGACTTTTTTGGATTAAAAATGCAAGGGCTACATATTAGCATCTCATCAACAAGGTGTTTAAACATGTCAGACACAACATGGAGGTTTGTGTTGACGATATGCTGGACAAAGGTACTAAAGACGATCTGAAGGATCGAATTAGCACACTGGATCGATTCGGATCAAAGACAGTGGAATTCAAAAATTTTCAATCTGACTCGGCACGCAAGGCATAGATCTAAATCAGATATTAAGTATATATCAAGCATAAAAATCAGCATGCATAAATGAGAAAGGGTAATCTCATCATCTTGCGCCAGTAGACGATCTCCGCAATCTGATGATCGTGATTTTGTCGAGGTCTGTTGTTGAGCCGCATACATGCTCGGCCTTTACAGGTATCTACTTGGAGCTTTGTCTAGAAGTCTTTCTCTAGATCTGGTCTACCTTCTCCAAGATGGATCTAATGGCTCTTAATCAGCAACGAACTGATCTCAAGAATGGCTGTCGGATCAACCTTTGACACAGCCTTTCTCCTTCCTTCAGTTGGATGGTGCTTGAACTCCTTCAAGCATATGGAGGATGAGCCCAACACCTTTGGGCGTGAAGCAAGGGAGCAGCCTAACACTTTTAGGCATGTGGATGTGAGAGAGAGGTGGAGGTGGAGAAGCAACAGGATTTTGGGTCTAAAAAATGGATGAGCTACTGAACCCTTTGGAAGGGATCCTTTTATAGACCCAAACCCTAATCCAACCCAACCAGCTAGGGGTGGCACCCATTTGAAATCAAATTTCAAATGGGGCATCCCCTTCTCTCCAGCCAACCACCTATTCATAAGGGGCGATGCCCCTTTCCTTTTTGAATTCCTCAAATAGAAATAAGAAGAGGGCACATGCCCACCTTCTTTTCTTTCTAGAAAAACATCATACAACATTTGCACAAGAAGGATCAAAATCCGATCCCAGACAAAATTAGAAATCCCACTGTGCTCTACCTGCATAGCTGATTTGGCTCAGTCTCTGTCTGAGTCGACTAACCTAGCACTTAGTCGACTCAGTCTAGAATTGAGCCGACTAACCTACGTACCATATCAGTTTTTTCGAGAGCCTATTTTTTATCTCTCTCAGACTTGATCGATCTAGTTTGGCACTGAGTCAACCCAATGCCCTAAAATCTGCTTTCCACCACAGTCCTCATCCCTTTCTTGGTTTCTCACTCTACCTTGTGCCCTAGGTATCCGCAGCCCCAACCAAGCTCCTCAAAGTCCTTGTCGTCTGAATCTCGAGCCTGTGGATGCTATGCACCACCCCACCCTAGGATTTTTTCCATCCTAGCCTATGATCGCACCCATCATAGTGAACCTGAAGCTTATCGACCGGATCCACTTGTGGTCACCTCTAAGGCTATGGGGCACCACAAAACCCTACAAATCTCCATCTTGGTGTCCTCAAAGCCTTGACGATCTCCACTTTTCACCGAGCTCTGATCCTCTACATGACTTGGCCAATGAGTAAAGCCAACTATGCAAGGGACCGCCATCGCCTCACCACTACAGTATATCTCAGCCCTGAAGTTGTCCAAGAGATCGCCACCGCCTCCCTTATGGCTGAAGATCTCATCCTGCATCCGGACACCTCTCCTGTAGGTCCTATCATCAGTGGCTATGCCCACCACTGATCTAGCAGCTGCTCCCACTACTTTCTCCATGACTCCTCTTGTCGCTCCACCAGCTACTCCACCTATGACTCCCAACTATGTAGCTCTAGCAACTTTGCTCGTCACTACTCTAGTGTCTCTAGTCACCACTGGCCCATCGGCTCTGACCGTCGCTGCTCTTGAGACTCTACCCATTGCAGCATCAAAAAATTTTGGAGTAACCGCAGCTCCACTCCCCCACCTCTGACCCACCTATGGTCCATACTGGTGGAAGTCTCCTCTGTTAGAATACACTATGGTTTCATACGTGTAGTTGAAATTTTTTCTAGACATCTATACAACAAAAATAAATAAATTAAAATAGTTTTAATGTATTTACATACTAGATCAGATCTGAAAACTATAGCATGGATCTTGATACGAACATGTACCTATGATCTGATACTTGAAACAAAAAAATAAACTATTAAAAAAATAAAATGGAGATCGAATCTCCATACCTCAGATCCTGCAGATGTCCCGGGTTCTAATCATAGTCGCGCACACGCTCGACTTCTGCTGGTATCCACACGAAGCCACCTGATCGGAACACCGAGATCATCGATGTACTAGCACCTCACAAATCTCACTCCTCATCCATGGATCTTGATCTCTTCTTCAGATCTTGAAGAAGTAGATCGCTGCACGAACTCTTTCGCATAGATCTGACGGGATCTGAACTAGATCACCATGAAGAGAAGAAGAATCCTTCTTCTTTTCTTCTTCTCTCTCTTTTCTCTTCTTAGATCTGATCTCTATCAGATCTGGGCATGGACATAATGGAAGAAAGGAGAAGAAAGTTGGGCGTTGGGGTGTGTAAGAAAGAAAGAAGTAGCGCCTCACATCTTTTTTAATGTCACAAACTCTTCACGCCCCTTTTTTTTTAATTTTTTGTCACACTCCTCATCTTACTCCATGCACACCCTCTCCATCACACCCAAGAGATCTCATCTAAGGTGTTGAAATTAAATCAAGAATTGGAAAGGTATGGAGATGAGGTTGCATTGCAAGAAAGAAATCTCTTCTCACCATAAGCGCACGTCCCACCTTTCCCCAATTTTTTTGTCACACAAAAAAAAAACTTCCATATCCCAATCTAACAAATTTCTATGTTATTTTAAATTAAATTTAAATAAAAAAAATTTGAATGAAAAAGACTTCCAGATAAGGTGGAGCGCCAACTATTGGCGCCCCCTTTTCTTTCACATGCGTGAAGAAAGAAGGATGAGAAAAACAACACCTCACTTTTCCTTTTGACATGATTTATGGAGAAAGAGTCTTAAAGAACTTGGGCTCTCCAAGTCATGATTCATCTGGTTCAAGTAGAGCCTCAATCGGGTTCAAATCAAGTCTGAAACGAGCCAAATTTGAAAAGGCTATCAAGCCTGATCCAATCAGGCCAGAAATCCAAATCTGATTTGGATAATTGAATCCAATTAATATTAAATTAAGTTAATTTAATTAAATTAAATCTAATTTAAATTAATTAAAATTTAATTTATAATTTAATCAGTCTAAAAAAAATTATAATATTTACAATTAAGTCTCTGCGCTAACAATTAGTAGCTGTCAAAACTGTAACGCTTACAAATTAGCAATTTCTAATATTCAAACTATCAATCCAATTGATAATTCAAATATGATTCAAGCTATTGATCAGATCATGCTCTTTTTGTATGTGACCCCTCAGGTTCTATTCTGTCTGGTAGTGAGATATACTGTAATCTCCATCACAGTATCATCGAAACTCTTTTCGATGGACTGAAATGATTCCAACTCACCTCAACAAAGATCGTTGATCCGAAAATGATCTTAGTGAGTTCTTACGATCTACTAGTGATGTCTAGCAATATGTAGTGGCAATCCAGCAGAATAAAAAAGTGAACCCTAGGTGCAGTTATCGTATGATACAATCTCTCTATCGAGAGTCTCAATTTGACGAGGTTATGGAGACTTGTCAAACCCCATCGTTAGTCATATACTAGATTAGCTTGGCTCGAGTTCATTTGTGAATCTGTTGCCCAGCTATGCAACCCAAGAGGGGGGGTGAATTGGGTTTCTAAAAATTTTAAGCCCAACTGATTACTTATGAAGAACAAAACAAAGACTTTAATTCAATATTAATTACCTAAAGCAGGAATGCAAGAATATAATAAAAAAATAAAGTGAACGATAAAGCACACCACAAACACAAGGATTTATAGTGGTTCGGTGCTAACCTTGCACCTACATCCACTCCCCAAGATCCTACTTGGGAATTTCAATCCACTATACTTTGTATTCAACCCGAATATAAAACGTCGGAAACTCCGACACTAGCTATCCCAAGCTAGATCACTTGTTTCCGGGTACAATAAACCCAAAACACTCCGATTTCAGGTTCGGATCAACCTTTCCTTATTTTGGAAATCCTCCAAAAATAAGAACAATTACTTACAAGAGTAAGAGAATTTAAAGCACAGATTAATACAATAACAGCTCCTTAAATGAGCGAATATAACAATAAAAACTTTACTCAAATGAAGAACCACTTTTTGGATTTTTCAAGGTGGATGAATGCTTGAACGAATGCTTGAGAAGAGGATGATCGTTGATTGAAGATCTCTTGAAGGCTTTGAACGATCTTTAGATCAAGGTTGAAACAATAAGCGTGACAAATCCTCTCTTTGAAAGCTCTTGAATCTCTTTCACAATCTCTCGTGTGGATTTTGGATCCTCTTTTCTTTTTCTTTTGAATATCTCGTTGATCTCAGGCTTTTTCGTGCAGATTTCAGATCCTCTCTTCCTCGTTTTGATCTCACATTTGATCTGCTATTTAATCTGCAATTTCTTTCACCATTTTAAGCATTTTATAGCATTAAAAGCAAGAGAAAACAATTTAGACATATAAAGAGCCGTTAGAGCAATTTTAGGAAGCATAAAAGGCAATTAAAATGGGCAAAAAATATCCATTGAAGATATTTTCCGTCGCAGGGGTCGACTCATGAGTCGACTCATGCATCAGGAGTCGACTCATGAGTCGACTTCTGTTGCAAAGACCAGAGAATGCGTTTCTGGAAATTCTTGGCTCAAATCAGCAGGGTCGACTCATGAGTCGACTCATGCCTTGTGGGTCGACTCATGAGTCGACTCACAGGTCGTGCCAAGCCAGAAAACTAGCGTGCCAAGGAGAATTTTTGCGTGCCAATCAGCTCACAGTGCCATGAGTTGACTCATGATTTTCAAACATGCATAACTTTCAAAATACAAGTCCAAAATCAATAAAATTTTTACCATTGGATCACAAATCTTTTGTTCTACCAAATGATACTATCAAATCAGGATTTTAGCAAAATTATGATTTTGCCCTTGAAGAGCATAAGGACTTTTTTATTTTAAAATTATTTGTATCCCTTCAATCTGCTTTGTAATCATCAAAATCAATCTAGGAGCAACAGAATCCTATGAAAACTCCTTTTCAGTATTCACACTTACTCTAGCCAAAGATTTTTCTAAACTCAGTCTTACGAATTGCATAAGACTTCTCCTTTTCTACCAAGATCGATAGATTCTATCTAGGTGTATCCTACTCCAAATAACGAACCTGAACCTACATAGCCAACATACACAGTAAGGACCCATATGGCTAGGGACCAAAAAAATGCGCAGTCAAACTATATAGTCTCACTATGAATAGCCAACACACTGTAGGTCAAGGGATTAATCATAGCACTGCAGCATCGAGAAAACTACTGATGAGTGAGTAGACATCCAAGTAGTTTCTCGTATTGGTCACGCTTAGTGCAAGTTATTCTCTAACAACTATCTGCACTCTCACTCTAGTGTCTCTATATCGTAGACTTGAGACTCATCTACCTTAAAGGGAGGTGATCCGTACATCAATTTCGAATGGATTGATCACTGTCCTCCGTGACGATCCTTCGATCGAGAGTATTTAGAAATTAACCACTAATGATGTATGTCTCAAATTCTTAACACCTTGAGAATATACAAAATCATCTTTATTAATTTTTAGGACAAATCATGGACACATAAACATGATTGATTTTTAAGACTGCCTAACGAGTACAAAACATGTCTTAGAAAAAAGTATGTGTCAGCCAAGATTGGCTTCTAGGGCACACATCCAACAAAATCTCACTTGTACTAAAGTCAATCTGTCATATACCTGAGCCCCATCTTCTGAAGATAGGGTTCAGTGTTTAGCTGGCTAAGTGACTTGGGCCTACCACTATCATGTGGAGTCTACTCTCTTCACCTCCATGTATTTCTACTTGAGGTAATCACGTATATCTGTTCTATATGCATGAACTTCTGGTGAGAACTTGGCTCCTTAGCGAGAGCTATGGACTATTATCTTTGCAGTACAATGTCATAGCATCCAATGGTATGACATCTAAATCTGCAACTATCATAAGAACCAGAATGCATCTTGCACATCTATAGCATATTCAGCTTCCACTAGTCGATTATTTGGAACCCTTCCAATAAATCAAATCAATATAACTCAAGATTACATGCTGATGTAGACATTCTACCATCAGCATCGATGTATCCTCCCACTCTTAACTCTAACCCTTCTTTAAAGATGAGGAATAATCTCTTAGTACTTCTAAGTATTTAGAGATATTTTCACAGCAATCCAATGCTCCCAGCTTGGATTCGACTAATATCTGCTCGTGACTTTCACTGCAAGATATACCAAGTCAAGTACATGGCATAGCATACACCTATGCCCAAAAGGATAATAGATCCCTATTGAAGGTTTCAATACTGAATCCTTTCAACACCTCTTCTATGTACTTATTTATGAAAATCAAATATCTTTTTAGGATTTATCTCTATAGATCTTTTATTTTCAGAATGTTTGACCTAGATCTTTGAAAAAAAAATTCTATATGTAACCACATCACAACCGATGTTAGCATGGGACCCTCCCACTGACCTTCATGTAACTACATGATTCCTCGTGTGACATCATTGTAAGTTTTGGGATCATCCCTATATTCCCAATCTTCCTCAAGAAACACTTTCTTTGAATCTTTTTGTAAGAATATCAAGTACCTTTCTAAAGGATAGGAGATCCTACTAGATCGATGAGGTGGAGGAAGTACTATATATACTGGCTCATCTTAAATAGATTGTATAGGTCTTGTGACTCGTTGTTCTTTAGAGACTTTCTCTTTGAGTTCATCCTCCCATTGTTTCCAAGAAAATAGTATGATTGCTTACAATCACATTGTGAACCACTGGAAAGAGAAAATGATATCTCAAACACCTTTTGGGATACTTAATAAATGAGTTCTCTCAGACCTATCCTCTAACTTGTCCACCATATCATATCATATATGGTGTGGTGAAACCAACTTTAGAAAAAATCTTATTTAAATTTCAAAAATTAAATTTTTTCCTAAAGAAATAATAGTTAAATTAGTGATGTTCATGATGGACTGAACCATATCTCTTATAGTGCTATCACTCCTCACAGATACACCATGGAGTTGAGATGTACAAGGAGAATTCTATCGTGAATCTATCCCATTCTCTTTAGATAATCGATAAATTTTCTATTTGGTATTATATCTTCGATCTAATCGAAGTACCTTTAAGATTTTTTCAATTTATCTTTTCTACTTCATATCTGAATTCTTTAAATCTTTCAAAGTTTTTCAGATTTATATCTCACATACACACCTATACCATGACTGCTCATCGGTAAAGATAATAAAGTAGCGACTACCTCCTAGTCTGGCTCATCAAATGGGTCATACACATCATATGTGTACTAGGACAAGTATCTCAGTGGTCCTAGTCTTTTAACCCATAAAGGATAACTTGGTCATTACTCTTCAAAGAGATGATTCACAGACTAGATATGACTTAATAGTCAATGAACCCAAAAGCCCATTTTCTTCAGTCAGTAAATTATTTCTTCTCATACATGACCTAGCCAAAAGGAATCATCTATATACTTAAGGTTATTTGGATTTGAATTTCTCAGACCCAATGACATTCACTATTTGCTCAAATAATTTTCATAAATGCATCACCATGCAAATGATAAAATTAAATTCAAACGATAATCATCGAGATTAGATGCTCCGACCTATTACAACTTTTACACAATTGCCAACTCAAAAGAGTCACTTCACCTTCCCTCAGTCCTCTTCCTTCCTTAGACCTTATATTGAAGTACGTAATATGCACTAAAGTCTAATGAAAAAAAAAAATTGTAACATCAATTTTGAGCAATTCGACATACCTTCTGAGGGTATGTAAATGTTTCTTTTAGATTCTCCAAGTGTGTACCTCTAAACTTTTCAAGATCTCTTAGCTACTAGCATATCGACCAATTCAGTTAAGGTGCTATAATATTTATTCATATAATAATTTCATAAACTATCTGTATAAGTCAGAGATTGCAGGATCAAATCTATTAGCAATTTCTTATGCATAGTCATGTCAAACTTTTCAAGCTCTTCAATGTTCTTGATCATCGATCATGGACAAATTGCCCATTACGCATCTCATGCATTGTGCGACTCTGATCATCTCATAACTATTATAGATGAATCAACATATCATTGGTAGTCTACATATCCTTATACATATATTGGATTTTATCAAATATGAATCCAATTATAGCATCTAACCTAATTGTCAATATCCAACCATTTGTCAAGTATAGCTCATTGACTATGGATTGGACAAGCTGATGACATTGAATTAATCTGATCAAGAACATGACTTAATTTTTAAAAGCTAAGAACTATTCTTAGATTTCTGAGCCAGAATATGTAATTGATTTCGGTTAAGTGGTTAATATCTAGGATTCGAGCAAGAGGGTTGGAAGCTGAAGAATTGATCACAGAGAGTAAAGATTTAATTAGATGATTATACTTGTAATAGTTTATTCTAAAAATTTTAAAAATAAATAAAAAGCTTCCATTAATTTTTTGAGTCTCTCACACTCCTCAGGTGAAGAAACAGAAATTCTAATATGATAAATGGTTCTAATGGGTGTTGCGATCCCATCGATGTACGGCACCTCATCTAACAGTTATTGATGACACGTATATCAATGCATGGATAACTCTTTATCCAAATGCTTCTCTAAGCATATTGTAGCGACTTGATCTCTAAGTCTTGTGGCCTCACCTAACAGTTATTGATACATTTCTTAGTTAAATCCGACCCACCGTTCACTAGCGAGTGTAAAGCCATCATTGGATCCCTCACCTAACAGTTATTGGGCCCAACCCCATCTTTACCTCGGGACATCTGATGTCAATAGAGTGGTTGTGCCTTTCCGATGCAACCGAACCATTGTAACCAGTCGAGAACAATCAACACCGAAAAAGGCACCCACATCTCTACAACGGTGGAAGACCAGTGGACTCAATATTCAGTGAGAAGATTTAGGTTCAGGTCTCTTCTAATTAGTCACATACATCTGATGTAATGACTAATCTGGTTTAGGTCAGCATATTTCATATCTAACCAATCTAGTCAGCATGGATAAACTCAGATCAACAAGTAACCTAATACAAAACATAATCTTCCAAGATAGTCAGGTAAGTAAAGATGAGTGGGGGTCCCCCCATTGCTTTCTTTAGACACCGATGAATTGACTAGGTCAGATAATGGAACCAATTAAATAACCATCATCTAATACTTATCTTAGACACCAAATTGGTTGATTAGAATTAATTAGGTTAACCTATAGATCCAGGCTCAAACCGCTGAGCCAAATTTAGTCTTGACTTAATCAATTCACATCACATGTGAATCAATTTGACCAACTACAACTAAATTTAATTTTGAGCTCTTTTGACCTAATCCCAATCAACTCTTGATTAGTTTGATCAACTACTCAAAATCGAAAACGGATTCTAATCTGATCTAATCAATGATCCTAGTTATAGTTTAGTCTCTAAACCTAATTTGTTCAACCTATATCCGAAGCTCATGTTTTATGCATTGAAATTTAGATCTTAAATTCATAATTTTAGATCTTATAATTTTAAATTTTAATTCTTAATTAAGTGCATTATGTACATGGATTTAGGTTTAGATCTTGAAACATTTTCTAATCTAAACCATTTATATTGTATCCCATACAATATAATTTTTTGCATAGTCGAATCAATTCATCCTGGTACAGGAATCGATTTGTCACAATGAGTCGGCACACACTGAGACAAAGAGAAATCTATAGACCTAGAATACACAATTGAGTCAGTTCATTAGCAAATGAGCCGACCTACCAGGGTCTTGAGTCGACTCCAACAAAAATGAGTCAACCCACCAAGCACTCGAGTCAACTCAATTAAAAATCGAGTCGACTTCACAGGCATACTAGTCATAGTTTCATGCTCTCATGCAAACAAAGCCTAGAATTTTATAGAAATTAAATTTTAGACCGTATGTCAAACAATATATCAAATATAATATTTTAATGATCTAAAATATATAAAATATATGTATAATCTGATTTAAATTAAAAAATATAATAATTATAATTTTTTATTCACTATTTATCTACATAAAAAATATCACAGTCGGTATCCCTACACATCATAAGAGAGAACCCATCGAATGGGCAAGAGAGGGACTTTAATCTTTTCATCATCTTATGATCGGACGGTCATGGTGACTATCCTAATTCAATTACTAAGCTACTAAGAATTTAATCTATCATATCACATATGTAATCAATTAAAAAATCATATCAAAACATCTTTCACATGTCAAACATATGAACCATAACTTTGAATCTATGCATGTAAGAAAATTTCAGCAAACATACTAGATCCAAATTACACCCTAATTAAAATTTTCAGATCTAAAATCAATTTTAGATCTGAATAACTCATGATTTATTTCAGATTTAAAATAATTTTAAATTTAAAATAAACTTGTAATCATATTACAGCATGCACAAAAATCAGATCTGTTGGTGCAAAAATTCGCCTGCGTCGGAGAAGCTGGAGTTGAGGGAGTCGCGGTCGCCACCGGGATCTGCAAAAGAAGTCTAAACCAGAGTTGGGGTTGCTCCGGCAAGATCCTCCGATGCTCAAGTCAGTTCTCTGCCTCAACAAGAATGGAGTGCTCGAACGGAAATTTTAGTAGAGTTTTAGGGATAAAAATTAAAACTTAGAGAATAACGTATTTGGGTCCCCCTTTTTGTAGGCAGAGGGTGCAATAGACTGATGGCGACATTTTGTAACCATCTGTCAGTGGGCCATTCGGAGCCAGGAGGGGTCTGTTACGAAGAGTAGTGGAGCAGAATCGTGGCCATTACTGTGGCCTGCCACGTGGAGCCTGTTGTGGGGAGTGGAGCGGCGTCTGTTGTCGTGACTTGCCAGAGGGTGGAGAAACTGTGCGGTATCCGCTGCAGAAAGTGGAGCAGAATCGTAGCCGTCACTGTGGCATACCAGGGGGGATGGAGCCGTGCGGAACCCGTCACAGGAAGTGGAGCAGAGTTGTGGCCGTTACTACGGCCTGCTAGGGAGTGATGGAGCAGTGTGAAACTCGTCACAGGAAGTGGAGCAGGGTCGTGGCTGTTACTGCGGCCTGCCAGGGGGTCCAATCCTGTCGGTCGAAGTTCGGTTGGGGTATCTGGCGGAGAGAGGTGGCAAGCTACCCACTTGAGAGGAGCTCGGATGCTGCAAATCCTGTTGGGTGCCTTGGGCGTTGAAGCGGCAGGCGAGGACCACTCACCGTAGGAGCTCGGTCAGAAGCTTCCCGCAGGCGTAGCCTGATTTCGTGCAGACTTTGGTAGAGGGCCGATCGACGGTGGGTGTCGGATGGTGCTGGAGAGGTTTGTTCGTCGGAGGGGTCCAGCTACTGGGTTACGTGAGCACGGCATTTGCCTGCTTATAGAAGTTCGGTCGGAGTCTGGTCTCCGTAGAAGCTCGGATGGGGATCGTTTGTCGAGGAGTCTCGACCAAGGCCTGTCTGCAATAGAAATCTGAAAGAAATTCATCCATAATGAAAGTTCGGGTGAAGGCTCACGGTGGAATCCGGCACGGACAGCTCGTGGCAGAAATTTGAAGCAGATCGCTCACAGCAAAAATTCAGAGTGGGTCGCTTGCAGTAGGGGCTCGGAGTCCGGCTCCCGTGGGAGCCCCGATGAAGTCTTCCCGTAGTCGAAGTCGGGGATGAAGTCTGGCTCCCGTAGGGGTCCGGACGAAGTCTACCTGCAATTGAAGTCGGAGGTGAAGTCGGGCTCCCGTAGGAATCCGGATGGAGTCCTCCTGCAATTGAAGTCGGGGATGGAGTCCAGCTCCCGTAGGAGTCCAGACGGAGTCTTCCTGCAGTTGGAGTCGGGGATGGAGTCGGCTCTCGTAGGAGTCCGGACGGAGTCTTCCTACAATTGAAGTCGAGGGCGAGGTCCGACTCCCGTAGGAGTCCGGACGGAGTCTTCCTGCAATTGGAGTCGGGGATGGAGTCTGGCTCTCGTAGGAGTTCGGACAGAGTCTTCCTGCAATTGAAGTCGAGGGCGAAGTCCGGCTCCTGTAGGAGTCCAAACGGAGTCTTCCCGCAGTTGGAGTCAGGGATGGAGTCCGGCTCCCGTAGGAGTCCGGACGGAGTCTTCCTGCAATTGAAGTCGAGGGTGAGGTCCGGCTCCTGTAGGAGTTCGGACAGAGTCTTCTTGCAATTGAAGTCGAGGGTGAGGTCCAGCTCCCGTAGGAGTCCGGATGGAGTCTTCCTGCAGTTGGAGTCGAGGGCGAAGTCCGGCTCCTGTAGGAGTCCGGACAGAATCTTCCTGCGGTTGGAGTCGGGGATGGAGTCTGGCTCCCGTAGGAGTCCGGATGGAGTCTTCCTGCAATTGAAGTCAGGGCGAGGTCCAGCTCCCGTAGGAGTCCGGACGTAGTCTTCTTGCAATTGAAGTCGAGGGCGAGGTCCGACTCCCGTAGGAGTCCGGACAGAGTCTTCCTGAAGTTGGAGTCGAGGGCGAAGTCTGGCTCCTATAGGAGTCCGGATAGAATCTTTTTGCGGTTGGAGTCAGGGACGGAGTCTGGCTCCCGTAGGAGTCTGGACAGAGTCTACCTGCAACCAAAGTCGGGGACGAAGTCTGGCTCTTGTAGGAGTCCGGATGGAGTCTTCCCGCAGTTGGAGTCGAGGGCGAAGTCCGATTCCTGTAGGAGTCTAGACGGAATCTTCCTGTAGTTGGAGTCGGGGATGGAGTCCGGCTCCCGTAGGAGTCCGGACGGAGTTCACCTGCAATTGAAGTCAGGGACGAAGTCCGGCTCCCGTAGGAGTCCGGACGAAGTCTGCCTGCAGCAAAAGTTGGGGACGAAGCCTGGCTCCCGTAGGAGTCCGGATGCAGTCCACCTGTAATTGAAGTCAGGGATGAAGTCCGGCTCCCGTAGGAGTCCGTCTGTCGTGAAGAATCTGGTCGACGCTGGTGGGGGTTTATCCATCGGCAGAACTCGAGAATGCTGCGGAGGCTCGGCGCCAGAGAGGTTCGAAAAGATGTCACGAAGGTCGGAAGTTGGCAGAATCCCCGGAGGGTTACTCTGAGTTTCGAATGAAGGAAGTACAGAGAGATTCTTGCAGCCGAAGTTGTCCCCTCGAATCTCGAGCACGATCGCCCTCAGATATTCTGGCATTCAATGCGGCGTGCTGGAGCCTTTTAAAATCGAGATGATCGAAGAGACCTTTCGAATTCTCGCTGATGCGTTGGCCCAGGTACGGTGCAGTAATGGCTCTGTCAGCTGTCAGTCGCTTTTAACCGCCTGCGGTGGCGAGTGGGACACGTGGCGAGCGTGGGCCGGCCTGGGGAGATCCGCGATCATTATAGTGCCGGATCTCAGGGTCTATTTAAACCCGCCTTTCTGCCTTCAGGAGTCTCATTCTGCCTGAGAGCTCTGTCAGTGTCTGCCTTCTCTCCGAGATCCCTGACCCTCTTTGACGTCCACCTTGGCCCTAAGCGTTCTTCGAGTCATCCCTGTCCTCGCCCGTATGCATCCTTTGGAGTGATCTAGGTTAGTCCCGAAACTTTTGTTTCTCCTCTTGCCATCTAGGTGTCCTTTTCCCTCCATCTTCCTTCTACCGCATTCCTCTGGTTGGGTCCCCCGCAAACCTTTCGCCTCTTGCCCCGCCTGATTTCTCCAGGATCTTTAGGGTCTCTATTCGAAATATCTTCCGGCACCTTCGCCTCTAGTGGTTCCAGGAGTTCGTCCGCCTCAGGCCCCCAGAACCCCCATACTGTAGACGAGCCCACATCTAGGGCTGGGCCTCACCCGATTTTTGCGTCGGGTGCCATTCCTTGTTTTCTGACTCTGGATGAACTTCTACTGATAAGGATTCAGTATGGAGTTCCTCCGGAGTATGATCTGGAGCTTTCTGATCCCTCCGACCGGGCTAGCACCCCCCCACCTGGCCGTTTCTGCCTGTATCAGAAGGCCTTCCGTGCTGGACTCCGGCTTTCGCTTCCGCCCTTCGTCGTCGCCCTTTTCCATTTTTTAGACATTTCTTTAGCTTTAGTTGTGCCGAATTCCTTTAGATTTTTGGTAGGGTTCCTCTCCCTTTGCCACGTAGTCGAAGTTCAGCCATTTCTTTCATTGTTTAGGCATTTTTACACCTTCAAGCGTCACCCCTCGGCAAAGGACTGGTGGTATTTCTCCCCCAGTTTAGCAAGAAGGGGTTGCGAAAGGTGCCCCTTCTTCAATCCATAACTGGAAGGGGAAGTACCTCTTCGTCCATTGCCCGACCTTGAGGCTGGGATTGCCCCCTTGGGGCTCCCTAAGGGACTCTGTCCATCGGGCTCCTAGCCTGGGGGAGGACAACCTTCAGGCCGCCTGGAGGCTTCTTGGTTATTTGGCTCCTTCCCTTCTCAACCTTCTGAAGGAGCAGTTTTTGTTCAACATCAGCTTGAGTCCCCTGGATCCTGCGAGTATCTCATCTTTCCTTTCCTCTTCTTTTCTCCTGCTCTTCCTTTTTTTTTTTTCTTTTTTTTTTGCATCCACTTCTTCCTCTTTCACCCCATCATTGATCTTTTCTCTTTTCTCTTCTTTTTTTTTTTTTTTTTAGGAATGGACGCCGAAGCAGCATAGACGCTCGCCAGAGGTCTCAAGGCCCACAAAAGGAAAGGCGCCGCGGCCTCTGGATCGGCTAAGAAGGCTAGAACGGAGGAGATGATCTCGGTCACTCCTGCCCAGAGGCCTTCGCAGTCGACGTTCCTTCGGACGCCGAACCTCCAGCTCCCCGGGCCTCTTCAAGGAGTCCCCCCACTGAGGTTCCCATTTTGGGGGTCCGTTTCGCGGAGGTGCCCGGGGTCGAGAGGGGGAGGAGAAGGAAGTCGGTGGCCCACAGGGTGAGTAGCCACCGGGTCGCCATCGAAGAGTCTCACAGTTTCGAAGAAGAGCCGGGGGAGAATCCCTTCAATGACAGAGACTTGATAAAGCGACTGATTGATGGCTGCATCCTGCCCGAGGTCATCCAGAGCATTGATCGTGCCGATCCCGAACAGCGGGCTTGGGACTTCCTAGGGTCCTTTCTCGAGGTAAACAGATTCACCTTCCCCCTTCCCCTCGTGCCTTCATTTAATTAGCTTCTCAACATTCGTTCTGACCTCCTAGCTGTCCTTGCAGATCGGGCACCAGCTCCTTGCCAATATCGAGGCGATGAACCGGGCGAGGAGGGATGCCATCCAGGCAGAGGAGAGTCGCCGAGCTGAAGTTGCTCACCTCAAAGAGAAGGCAGCCGAGGTGGTCACCCTCCAAGAGGCCCTGGAGAAAGAAAAGCAGGCCCTGGAGAAAGAAAAGCAGACCTCGGAGGAGACGGTGAGGAAGGCGGAGGCCGAGGTTGCAAATTTGGCAGAGCAGATCCCGATCCTGATCTCGGAGGCCAGGGCTCTAGCAGTGGAGGAGTTCAAGGCCTCTACAGAGATGAGGGACCTGAACGTCAAGTTCGGTCAGGAGGCATTCATCAAAGGATTCAGCTCTGCCAGGAGAAGGTGGCCAAGAAATTTCTCGAGCTCGACCTCGGCTTCTTGGATGAGGCATCCGAAGACGAAGCCAGTCCCTCTCCCACTGCTACTGCCACCGCAGCGCCCCTTCCGGGAACACCGAGCTCCCCAACTCCTAATTCAGAGGTCTGAGACCTCTGACCTTGTATTTTTCTTTTATTGCGATTTTTCCTTTTCCTCTTGTCTTCAAGAAATATTCAATTAATAAAATTGGGTTTCTCCTTCTGGAGGGCTTCTCCACTCTGCTCCCCTTTTTTTTTTGTTTTGCTTTATGCCATGAGATGCGCCTTGACGCTTTTGTCTCCCGATGGTGGTGTCCTGCCGAAGCGCTTCCCCTGCCATAGGAGATTCCGCTGAAGTCCGCGATCCAACGTCTGAAGAAGAAAGTTCATCATTTAACAAAAAGGTCGAAAGAGATGGATGATGAGCTTCGCAGGTTGAGGGAGAGCCACTCTGAAGCTACCGCGGAGGCCACCCGCTTTCGAACCTCCACGTGAAGGGATCATGGAGTACAGTCGGAGAAAAGCGAACTTCGAGAAGGAGCTCGAGGAACACAAGAAGCGTGCCAGTGACCGATCTTGGGCTCAAACTGCCAGGATCAGCTCTCTCAGAGTGGAGCTATCGGCTGCGCAGGAGAGGATTAGCCAGTTGGAAGGAAGCTCGTCCTGGCTTCCGACTCGGGCCGACTGCGACTGGGAATGGTCGAAGAAGTTCTCCGACCTTCAGCAACAGCTCCAGGATGCCGAGGCGAGCTATGACGCATATCGGGCCAGCTGGAGCAGGCAGGTGGACGAATACAGGGGGAAGCTCAGGATGGCGACCGACGAGGTTGCCCGCCTTCAAAGGCAGCTAGCTGAAGGGGCTCAGTTTGCTTCCGTTCGGATTCTGACGAACTCCAATCCCTGAGAAGAAGCATAGAGGAGCTATCTGTCACCCTTGGAGAGGGGAAGGCCGAACTGCAGCAATTGAAGATTCAGCTGGTATACGAGCAGCGGGCAGTCAAGGACGCAGAGGCAAATCTGAGGTCCTGAGAAAAAGGCACCGAGAGGCGGAGAACGAAAGCCTGTGGCTTCATCGGAGATATACGAAAATACTAATGAGAGAAAAAAAATTGGAAGAAGAAGTTGAGAGCTAAAGGCACTCCCTGATGAGGGTCGAAGTTGAAAGTTCGAAGTCGGAGGAAGCTGGGCCCCCTTAGGGCTCTTTTTGTCCCTCATCCCTCTAAGTATCTTCTTTTGCCACTTGTCTGTTTGTTGTCGCCGTTGTTGCTGTCGTTGTTGTTGTTTTTGTTTTTGTCTTCTTCTTTTTTTTTTCTTTTCAGTCTTCAAGGCCCTGTAACGCACATTTTGCTAATAAAATGAAAAGGTCTTTGCTACCTTACCCGTACGTCATGTTGAATTATCGTGCACTGGACTTCTTTCATTTTTGTCCCGTGCGAGGTAGATGTTGTTCGAAGGTTCCTTGTTCATCCTTGTATTAGGTCGTCATTATCGAGTTTCTTGTGCTTTTGATTGGTTCGGCGTCGACGCCGCTTGGAGGTTCCTAGACACCGCCGTGTCGATTTGCCTTTTTGCTCGTGACCGTAGATCTTACTTTTTCTTCCTCCCTCTTCATGGAGATGAGGTCCTTTGTGCTTTTAGTGGAGTTTGGCCTCCATTTTTTGTTAGGGTAGCCCACCGCTGTTCCTTCACATTTCCCTCCTTCTTCTTCTTTCTTATCGGGTCTCGAATGGCCGGACCTTAATTGGTGTCGAGATGAGGTTCTTCCCCTATTTCTGGTGTGATCAGTTTCAGCTCAGGTTAGGATGAGGTTCTCCTTCTGTTCCTAACGAGGCTATGGGGGCACATATGGGCCTATATGGCCTCTCCCCCATCCGGTCTACAAACAACCGGACCTTCGACCTTGCTCATGTTAGGGCGAGGTTCTCCTCCTGTCCCTAACATGGCTGTGGGGGTGCATATGGGCACTGTATGGCCTCTCCCCCCATCCGGTCTACAAATAACTGGGCCTTCGACCTTGCTCATGTTAGGGCGAGGTTCTCCTCCTGTCCCTAACATGACTGTGGGGGCGCATAAGGGTGCTGTATGGCCTCTCCCCCCATCCGATCTACAAATAACGAGCCTTCGACCTTGCTCATGTTAGGGCGAGGTTCTCCTCCTGTCCCTAACATGGCTGTGGGGGCGCGTAAGGGTGCTGTATGGCCTCTCCCCCTATCCAATCTATAAATAATCGGACCTTCGACCTTGCTCATGTTAGGGCGAGGTTCTCCTCCTGTCCCTAACATGGCTGTGGGGGCGCATAAGGGCGCTGTATGGCCTCTCCCCCCATCCGATCTACAAATAACGGGCCTTCGACCTTGCTCATGTTAGGACGAGGTTCTCCTCCTATCCCTAACATGGCTATGGGGGTGCGTAAGGGCGCTGTATGGCCTCTCCCCACATCCGATCTGCAAATAATCGGGCCTTCGATGTTGCCCACATTGGGGTTTGTTTTTGTTATCTGACGGGGTCATCCCCTGTTGTTACAAGTCCATGCCGAAAAGGAAAAGATGTGCAGATCTGAAAGGAATCTTGATTTAAAGTAGGGTCGTTCGTTATACATTTATAAGTTTTCAAACCCTAGGGCTGTGGAAGGTCTGCTTCCTGTCAAGGTCCTCCAGAGACGGAGTTGATGATCCCGATTGGGGGCAGATCTCTGGGCTGCTCTTCTCTCCTTGACGGCTCAGGCTTGGCAGGGCCCTTGGCCGATCTTCCCTACCCTCAAGCTGGCGTCGAATGAACTTATCAAGTCGACCTCGTCGGATGAGCTCCTCGATCTCATCTCAGAGCTGGATGCATTCTCCGTGTCGTGGCCATGGTCACGATGGTAGAGGCAGAATTTATTAGGATTGTATTTCTCGGGGTGCGTGCGCATCCTTTCGGACCTCGGGAGCTGCTCCCTGACTTCCATCAGCACCTGGGCCTTCGATGCGTTGAGGGGGGCGTAGCTGCGGAACCTTCCTGGGGGAGAGCTCCGTCGAACCCGGCACTCCGGGCTTCTCTGCCTACATGCCCGGGGAGGAGTCTGGGCGTGCTTGTGCCTGGGAGGAGTTCGGGATCGTGGCTGAGCTTCCCTTGGCCCTTTTTCAATTGCGGGCTTGCTCGAGTCTCCCGCCTGCCGCTCTCTCGCGGTCTCCTCATCCTTCATTTTGAAGGATTCTTCTACTCGGGCGTACCCTTCGGCCCGAGCCAACAGATCAGCAAAATCCCTGGGATACTTTTTTTCCAAGGAGAATAAAAGGTCGTTCTTCTGAAGGCCACCTTTCAGAGCGGCCATCGTGACTGATTGGTCCAAGTTCCGGACCTCCAACGCGATGATGTTGAAACGGTTGATGTAGGCATGAATGGACTCCCCCTCCCTCTGCTTGATGTTGATGAGGGACTCCGAACCCTTCCGGGGACGCCGACTGCTAACAAAATGAGCCACAAATTGGTGGCTCATCTGATCAAAGGAAAAGATGGTATCCGACTTCAGCACTGAGTACCAATTTCTCGCCGCTCCCTTTAAGGTGGATGGGAAGGCTCGGCATAGAATGACGTCGGGCGCACCGTGAAGCAGCATCATTGTCCGGAAGGCCTCCAGGTGGTCCACTGGGTCTGAAGTCCCGTCATAGCTTTCAAATTGAGGGAGCTTGAAGTTTGGCGGGATCAGTTCCTGCATGATCATTTGAGAAAAGGAGGGTCAGTATAAATGTCCTCACCATGAGCGGGGAGAGCGTGGCGGAGTTCTTTGATCCGCCGGTTCATCTCCTGGAGCCTCCGGTCTAGGAAATCCTCTCGACTATGGGTCTCGAGAGTCTTCTAGCAGAATGGAGGTAGAGATCTTTCGGGGGTGGAATCATGATCCGACTGAGGGCTTTCCACCCTCGGATTCATCTTTCCAGGAAAGACGGGGCGGCTGGCCCAAGTGGCCCATCCTACTGCCAGATGCTGGAGTTCTGGTGATGCTCTCTCCAGTCGCGCTGATGCCTGCGGCTGCTGCTGCTGTTGTATGGCCTGTATGGCTTTAGTGAGGTCTCTGACCTACTGCACCAGTAGGTCGAATTGCTCTGCGCCAACCGCCATTGCCGGAGGAGGGGGAGGAGGTTGGGAAACTGGCGGTGAGGCCGGAGCCTGAGATCTGGCCACGGAGGCCGTAGATCGTCGTGTGGATGCTCTACGGGGAGGCATCGGGCGAAGACCTAGTGAGGGAAGGAGGAGAGGATGTCGGAAAAGGTGACCGGAGGTGGTCCCGCTGAGCGGTCCTTTAAGAACAAGGGTACTGCGAAGACACAGCCCCTTCCTCTAGCGCTAATCCTATTGGTGCAAAAATTCGCCTGCATCGGAGAAGCTAGAGTCGAGGGAGTCGCGGTCGCCGTCGGGACCTGCAAAAGAAGTCTAAATCGGAGTTGGGGTTGCTCCGGCAAGACCCTCCGATGCTCAAGTCAGTTCTCTGTCTCAACAAGAATGGAGTGCTCGAACGAAAATTTTAGTAGAGTTTTAGGGATAAAAATTAGAGCTTAGAGAATAACGTATCTGGAGTTCCCCTTTTTATATGTAGAGGGTGCAATAGACTGATGGCGATATTTTGTAACCGTCTGTCAGTGGGCCGTTCGGAGCCAGGAGGGGTCTGTTACGAAGAGTAGTGGAGCGAAATCGTGGCCATTATTGTGGCCTGCCACGTGGAGCCTGTTGTGGGGAGTGGAGCGGCGTCCGTTGTCGCGACTTGTCAGAGGGTGGAGAAACTGTGCGGTATCCATCGCAGGAAGTGGAGCAGAATCGTGGCCGTCACTGCGGCGTGCCAGGGGGTGATGGAGCCGCGCGAACCCGTCGCAGGAAGTGGAGCAGAGTTGTGGCCGTTACTGCAGCCTGCCAGGGAGTGATGGAGCCACACGGAACCCGTCGCAGGAAGTGGAGCAGGGTCGTGGCTGTTACTGCGGCCTGCCAGGGGGTCCAGGCCTGTCGGCTGAAGTTCGGTTGGGGTATCTGGCGGAGAGAGGTAGCTAGCTACCCACCTGAGAGGAGCTCGGATGCTGCAAATCCTGTTGGGTGCCTTGGGTTTTGAAGCGGCAGGCGAGGACCACTCGCCGTAAGAGCTCGGTTAGAAGCTTCCCGAGGCGTAGCCCAGTTTCGCACAGACTTTGGCAGAGGGCCGACTGGCGGTGGGTGTCGGATGGTGCTGGAGAGGTTCGTCCGCGGAGGGGTCCAGCTACTGGGTTATGTGAGCACGGCATTTGCCTGCTTATAGAAGTTCGGTCGGAGTCCGGTCTCCGTAGAAGCCGGATGGGGATCGCTTGTCGAGGAGTCTCGGCCAAGCCCTGTCTGCAACAGAAATTCAAAAAAAATTCATCCATAATGGAAGTTCGGGTGAAGGCTCACGGTGGGAATCCGGCATGGACCGCTCGTGGCAAAAATTTGAAGCAGATCGATTGCAGCGAAAATTCAGAGTGGGTCGCTTGCAGTAGGGGCTCGGAGTCTGGCTCCCATAGGAGCCCCGACGAAGTCTTCCCGTAGTCGAAGTCGGGGATGAAGTCCAGCTCCCGTAGGGGTCCGGACGAAGTCTACCTGCAATTGAAGTCGGGGGTGAAGTCCGGCTCCCGTAGGAATTCGGACGGAGTCCTCTTGCAATTGAAGTCGGGGACGGAGTCGGCTCCTGTAGGAGTCCGACAAAGTCTTCCTGCAGTTGGAGTCGGGGATGGAGTTCGGCTCCCGTAGGAGTCCGGACGGAGTCTTCCTGTAATTGAAGTCGAGGGTGAGGTCCGGCTCCCGTAGGAGTCCGGACGGAGTCTTCCTGCAGTTGGAGTCGGGGATGGTGTCCGGCTCCCGTAGGAGTCCGGACGGAGTCTTCTTGCAATTGAAGTCGAGGGCGAAGTCCGGCTCCTGTAGGAGTCCGGACGGAGTCTTCCTGCGTTGGAGTCGGGGATAGAGTCCGGCTCCCGTAGGAGTCCGGACGGAGTCTTCCTGCAATTGAAGTCGAGGGCGAGATCCGACTCCCGTAGGAGTCCGGATGGAGTCTTCCTGCAATTGAAATCGAGGGCGAGGTCCGGCTCCCATAGGAGTCTGGACGGAGTCTTCCTACAGTTGGAGTCGAGGGCGAAGTCCGGCTCCTGTAGGAGTCCGGATGGAATCTTCCTGCGGTTAGAGTCGGGGACGGAGTCCGGCTCCCGTAGGAGTCCGGATGGAGTCTTTCTGCAATTGATGTCGAGGGTGAGGTCCGGCTCCCGTAGGAGTCCGGATGGAGTCTTCCTGCAATTGAAGTCGAGGGCGAGGTCCGACTCTCGTAGGAGTCCGGACGGAGTCTTCCTGCAGTTGGAGTCGAGGGTGAAGTCCGGCTCCTGTAGGAGTCCGGACGGAATCTTCCTGCGGTTGGAGTCGGGGACGGAGTCCGGCTCCCGTAGGAGTCCGAACGGAGTCTACCTGCAACCAAAGTCAGGGATGAAGTCCGGCTCCTGTAGGAGTCCGGACGGAGTCTTCCTGCAGTTGGAGTTGAGGCGAAGTCCGGCTCCTGTAGGAGTCCGGACGGAATCTTCCTGCAGTTGGAGTCGGGGACGGAGTCTGGCTCCCGTAGGAGTCCGAATGGAGTTCACCTGCAATTGAAGTCAGGGACGAAGTCCGGCTCCCGTAGGAGTTCGGACGAAGTCTGCTTGCAGCAGAAGTCGGGGATGAAGCTCGGCTCCCGTAGGAGTCCGGATGTAGTCCACCTGTAATTGAAGTCAGGGACGAAGTCCGGCTCCCGCAGGAGTCCGTCTGTCGTGAAGAATCTGGTCGACGCTAGTGGGGGTTTATCCATCGGCAGAACTCGGGAATGCTGCGGAGGCTCGGCGCCAGAGAGGTTCGGAAAGATGTCGTCGAAGGTCGAAGTTGGCAGAATCCCCAGAGGGTCACTCCTGGCGCAGACTTCGGCTGAGGGGGTATTTTGTACCCAACAAGATCTAACTTTAATCGATGTTCTACATCGTTCTATGACAACCGTTCAGAAAAATAGGGGTTATGCTAGGGCAACCTTATTTCAGAATGATGTGATCATCTTATTAACCTTCAGATCTAATTTTTATAAATTAGATATTAGATCTGAGGGGATTTCATGTTGGTATCAGAATCTGGCTCTGATACCACTGTTAAAATACACTATGATTTCGTACGTGTAGTTCAAAACTTTTCTAGACATCTATGCAACAGAAATAAATAAATTAAAATAATTTTAATTTATTCACATACCAGATTAGATCTAAAAATTATAGCATGAATCTTGATATGAACATGTACCCATGATTTGATATCTGAAATAGAAAAACAAACTGTTAGAAAAATAAAATGGAGATCGAATCTCCATACCTTGGATCTGCAGATGTCCCGAGTTCTAATCGTAGCCGCACACACGCCCGACCTCTACTGGTATCTACACGGAGCCACCTGATCAGAGCACCAAGATCATCGGTGTGCTAGCACCTTGCAGATCTCACTCCTCATCCATGGATCTTGATCTCTTCTTCTAGATCTTAAAGAAGTAGATCGCTGCACGAACTTTTTCGCATAGATCCGACGGGATCTGAATGAGATCACCATGAAGAGAAGAAGAACCCTTCTTCTTCTCTTCTTCTCTCTCTTTTCTCTTCTTAGATCTGATCTCTATCAGATCTGGGCATGGACATGAAGGAAGAAAGGAGAAGGAAGTTGGGCGTTGGGGTGTGTAAGAAAGAAGTAGCGCCTCACATCTTTTTTAACATCACAAACTCTTCAAGCCCCTTTTTTTTTTAATTTTTTGTCACACTCCTCATCTTATCCCATGCACACCCTCTCCATCACACTCAAGAGATCTCATCTAAGGTGTTAAAATTAAATCAAGAATTGGAAAGGTGTGGAGATAAGGTTGCATTGCAAGAAAGAAATCTCTTCTCACCATAAGTGCACATCCCACCTTTCCCCAATTTTTTTGTCACACAAAAAAAAAATTTATTCCCCAATCTGAGAAATTTTTATTCTATTTTGAATCAAATTCAAATAAAAAAATAGATAAAAAAGAGTTCCAGATAAGGTGGGGAACCAACTATTGGCACCCCCTCTCCTTTCATGCGCGTGAAGAAAGAAGGATGAGAAAAATAATACCCCATTCTCCTTTTGATATAATTTTTGGAGAGAGAGAGTCTCAAAAAACTTAAACTCTCTGAGCCATGGTTCATCTGGTTCAAGTAGAGCCTCAATCAGGTTCAAGTTGAATCCAAAACGAGCCAAATTCGAAAAGGCTGTCAAGCCTGATCCAATCAGGCCTGAAATCCAAATCTGATTTGGATAATTGAACCCAATTAATATTAAATTAAATTAAATTTAAATTAATTAAAACTTAATTCATAATTTAATTAGCTTCAAAAAAATTATAACATTTGCAATTAAGTCTCTGCGCTAACAATTAGCAGCTGCCAAAATTGTAATGCTTACAAATTAGCAGTTTCTAATATTCAAACTATCAATCCAATTGATAATTCAAATATAATCCAAGATATTAGTCAGGTCATGCTTCTTTTGTATGTGATCCCTCAGATTTTATTCTGTCTGGTAGTGAGATATACCATGATCTCCATCATAGTATCATCGAAACTCTTTTCAATGGACTGAAATGATTCCAACTCACCTCAACAAAGATCGTTGATCCGAAAATGATCTTAGTGAGTTCTTACGATTCACCAGTGACGTCTAGCAATATGTAGTGACAACCCAGTAGAATAGAAAAGTAAACTCCTAGGTACAGTTATCGTGTGATACAATCCCTCTATCGAGAGTCCTAACTTGACGAAGGTCATGGAGAACTCATCAAACCCCATCATCAGTCTATGCTAGATTGGCTCGACTCGAGTTCATTTATGAATCCGTGAAAATTTTTTTCCAGTTTCACACTTACTCTAGTCAGATATTTTTTTGAACTCAGTCTTACGAATCGTATAGGACTTCTCTTTTTCTACCAAGGTCGATAGATTCATCTAGGTGTATCCTACTCCAAATAGCAAACCTGAACTTATATAGCCAACATACACAGCAAGGATCCATATGGCTAGGGATCAAGGGAATGTGCAGTCAAACTATATAGCCTCATTGTGAATAGCCAATATACCACAGATCAAGGGATCAGTCACACCACTGTAGCATCAAGAAAATCACTGACGACTGAGTAGACATCCAAGTAGTTTCTCGTGTTGGTCACGCTTAGTGCTAGTTATTCTTTAACAACCATCTGTACTTTCACCCCAGTGTCTCTACATTGCAGACTCGAGACTCATCTGTCCTAAAGAGAGGTGATCCATGCACCGATCTCGAATGGATTGATCACTATCCTCCGTGACGATCCTTCGATCTGGAGTATTTAGAAATAACAACTAATGATGTATGTCTCAAATTCTCAATACTTTAAGAATATACAAAATCATCTTTGTTAATTTTTAGGATAAATCATGGACACATAAACATGATTGGTTATTAAGACTGCCCAACAAGTACAAAACATACCTTAGAAAAAAGTATGTGTTAGCCAAGATTGGCTTCTTGGACACACATCCAACATCCTCATAGGTCTTTGGATCCTCTCCGCATTCTGTCACCACCGTAGCATCTATCCCTAATGCATATGCCTTTAGGCTCTCTCTTGGTGCTTGCTCACCGCTGCTTGAGCATCTGAAAAACTCCACCTCCCTCTGCACCTCCATGCCTAGAGCTCGTGCCATGGCCGTGGACTTCATCATCATCCATGAAGGAACCTCTCTCTGATGCTCCTCCTCCACCTATGGATGCATCTGTCCTGGTGCTCCACCTCTCTATGATCTGACAACCTCGCAATAGGCAACTCTAATAAACACACCACTAACTGTCTAATCTACACTGACTAGACCTTCAGATGATCCTCCATGGCTGAAGCAATCACCTCGATGTTTCCGGACACAACAAATCCCTCCATCTGGTACAGTCGACTCCTAAACCTTCTCCCTCTCATCACAATCCTGCTGCCCTTAGAGACATTCAACACCCTTGGATAGCTTTTGAAAATGAAATCTTTCTCCTCTAAGTATCTAAGTGATACTATGCTTCTCCTGAGATCCGAGACATGATGCACATCTATCAAGGTCCGCACTCTTCTATCAAACATCCTCAGTCTGATGGAACCCACTTCTGCTACACCATAAGAGCTCCCATCTCCTAGTATCACCTGCTGCCCCTAACCTTGCATGTAAGAAGCGAACCACGCCCGATGAGGTGTACAGTCATAAGAGCTAGCATAGTCTAGTATCCACCGATTTGCCTCCTCCTTGTGTCCAGCTGATAACATTAGAAGATCATTTGATACATCGCTCTCAACCACCATACAGGATGACTCGATCTGGAACCTTCTCCCTTTTCTCTCTTCCTTTGAGGACAATCTTTCTTCATGTGCCCTAGCTACCGGCACATGTATCACCTAACCTCTCTGATATTCCTTGGGGATGCCTGCCTCCCCACTGCCTTGCATCTATCTTTCCTCCTCGACCTTTCACCAGCCACCATAGCATCCTGGGGATCCTTGTACTACCTCTCACCATCCATCTCTCTGCTCGTTCGTTCGAAGGACCGACACTATTTTCTCATACACTAGTGTTTTCTTTCTATACAACAGAGTCATCACCAGTGGATCGAAACTTTGAGTAGTGAGCAAGTAACATCAGGGACTTGTCCTCCTCCATAGCCACACACAAATTGAGTACATCCACATTCAATTGATCAAATCACTGAATATGTCCCAACACATCTCCACCTTCCATCCGAAGGCTGTAGAGTTGTTTCTTCAGCATAAGCTTGTTGCACATGTTCCTTCTCATGTGCAGAGAGTGCAACCTTGATCACAAACCTTTGGGTGTCTTCTCTTCCAGCATGCCGTACAACATCAAGTCTGGCAAATACCACCTGATCAATGAACAGGCCCTCTTCTCCTGAGAACTCCAAGCTCGATCTATTATCCCCTCTGACTTTTCCTCCAAAGTAGATCCAGCTCTTGTTGAACCAACAGATCCTCAATCCTTGTCCTCCATGTTGAGAAGTTTTTCTTCTTATCAAATTTTTCAAAATCAATCTTCAATCCGTTGCTCATGATATCTCAAACCACAATCACAAACAATACAGATCTGATTGAGAAAGATACCTTTGACAGAGAACTTCAATCCAGGCATCTCCTTCCTTCTTCATGCTCCACTTGGCTCTGATACCAATTGTTATGCAGATTCCAAGGACATGGATACTTGAGAACACCAGCAACCTTTATCAAAGAAGGCGACACCAGGGTTTTGCTTGATCTCTACCTAGGGCGACGTGCAAACCAGAGTGAGATGGAGAATTTAGGGAGAAAAGCTTTGTATTGGTTCCATCCTCCACAATAGGTGACAACACATGGTTTATATTCCCTAGGGTTTACAAACAAATCCTAATAAACCCCAACTGAAAAACTTCTCTTGGCTAAATCTAATTATATGAAAGCACTCACTCGAGCCCATGTACACCTATGTCTCACATGCTCTCATCTTTGGACTTAATCTCAGTCTAAACCCTTGAGTTAGACACCTTAAGACCTAACAAACCAGATCTTAAGATCCTATGATCAAAATTCGATCCCAGACGAAATCAGAAATCCCACTGTGCTTTGTCCGTGTAGCTGAGTCGGCTTAGTCTCAGACTGAGTCGACTAACCTGACACTTAGTCGACTTAGTTTGGAACTGAGCTGGCTAACTTGCATATCATGTTAGTTTTTTCAAGAGTCTATTTTTTGTCTCTCTCAGACTTGATCGATCCAGTTTGGCACTGAGTCGATCTAGTGCTCTGAAATCTACTTTCCACCACAGTCTTCAGCCCTTTCTTGGTTTCTCACTCTACCTTGTCCCCCAGATATCGAAGCTCTAACCAAGCTTCTCGAAGTCCTCATCACCTAAACCTCGAGCTTGTAGATGCTATGCACCATCTCCACCCTCAGATCGCTCTCATCCTAGCCTATGACTGCGTCTGTCATAGTGAAGCTGAAGTCTATCAATCAGCTCCACCTGTGGTCACCTCCAAGGCTATGGGGCACCACAAAAATCCTACATCAATCTCATGATCTTCATAGGACTACTCCTCTATCGAGATCGATAGATCCTATCTTAGTGCAACCCAATTCTTATAATGAATATATTGTAGCCAATATATACCTCAAGACTTCATATAGCTAGGAGATCGAGTTATGGTATAGTCAAACTACAGCACCTTCAAGATAAATAGCTAATACACCTCAGGTCAAAGAACTAAATACATAACCACAGCTATGAACATATCACTGACGAGAAAATAGATATTTTTATGACTGTTCGTGATTGGTCACGCTCAGTACCCTTATTCTTAATAAGCACCTATACTTTCACTTCGGTGTCTCCACACCATAGATTCAAGACTCATCTATCTGAAGGAAGTGATCATACACCAATCTTTCAGATCGATCACTATTTCCATGATGATTCTATGATCAAAAGTAATTTATAAGTTAACTATAATAACATGTCTCAAATTCTTAACTCTTGAGAATATATGTTATCATACCTATTAACCCAATGGATGATTTATAGAAACAATTAAACACAATGAGAATAGAAATAATCTAATTTTATTAATATCAAAATCAATTTTATAAATATGTCCTAAGAATATTGTATAAGTATTGACCAATCTAGCTTCTAGGCATACATCCAACAAACTCTCACTTGCACTAAAGCCAATTGACTATAAATCTAAGTCCCATCTTCTTAAGGTGGGCTTCAATCTTTTGCTGGCTCAATTGCTTCGTCAGTGGATCAGCCATGTTGTCCACTCTCTTCACCTCGACGTATCTTTTTTTGAGGTAATTATGGATGTGGTGGAACCATCGCTCGATGTGCTTAAATTTTTGGTGAGACCACATCTCTTTAGCTAGGGCTGTGGCATCGTTGTTATCGTAGTAGAGTGGGACGGCATCTGATGGCATCACACCTAGCTTTGCAATAAATTTTTTGAATCAGAATGCCTCCTTCACTACTTCTGATGCAGCGATGTATTCTACTTCCATGGTGGAGTCTGCAATCATAGTTTACTTGAAACTCTTCTAGCTGATAGCGCCACCATTATATAAGAAGATGTTTCCTGATATGATTTTCAATCATCAGTATCAGACATGAAGTTTGAATTAGTATACCCCAACACTTTAAGTTCTCCATTCCTAAAGATCAAAAATATCCTTAGTCCTTCTCAAGTACTTAAGGATACATTTCATAGAAGTCCAATGCTCTTCATCTGGATTTGACTGATATCTGCTTATGACACTCATAGTATAGATGATATCAGGTCATATACAAAGTATGGCATACACGAGACTCCCTATGATCGAAGCGTAAGGTATCTTGCTCATGCGTTCAATTTCTTCTGGTGTGTTGGGGCATATTTTTTGGAGAGATGAATACTATGTCTGAAGGGTACTAAATTCCTCTTAGAGTTTTTCATGCCGAACCTCTTCAGTACTTCTTTAATGTACATTTTCTATGACAATCCTAGCATCTTCCTAGATCTATCTCTATAGATCTTAATTCTCAAAATGAAGGATGGCTCACCTAGATCTTTCATGAAAATTTCTTGAATAATCAAACTTTGACTGATCTTAATATGAAAATATCATTTTCAATCAGGAGGATGTCATCCATGTACAATATGAGAAATATGACAGTGCTCCACTAACCTTTCTAAAGACATATGGTTTCTTCTCATTCTTGATGAAACCAAATGATTTAATTACATCGTTGAAATGAGCATTCCAACTCTGAGATGCTTGCTTGAGTCCATAAATAGATCTTTGTAGTTTGTAAACTTTGTGATCACTATCACTGAAAGTGAAATCAAGTAGCTATTTCATATAGATATCTTTCTCAAGATATCCTTTTAATAAAGCCATTTTCACATCCATTTTCATATTTCGTAATCAAAATATGTTGCAACAATAAGCAGTGTGCGGATGGACTTAAGCATGGCCATAGGAGAGAAGGTATCCTGATAGTCAATACCTTCATGCTTACTATACCCTTTCACCACCAGCCTAGCTTTAAAGGTCTCTACTTTTTCATCTGCACCTATCTTTTTCTTGAAGATCCATTTACACTGAATAGATACAATACCTTCAGGTGGATCTACCAAGATCCAGATTTGGTTTGAGTGTATCAAATCAATTTCTGACTTCATTGCCTCTAACCATTTCTTGGAGTCGATATCTATTATTGTCTCGTTATAGATTCTAGGGTCATCTTCATGTACCCCATTTTCTGTGAGAAATATTTTCTCTACATCCTCTAAGATAATACCTAAGTACCTCTCAAGAGGATGGAAAATCCTATTAGACTTATGAGGTGGAGGAGGAAGTGTGTGGATCAGCTCAGACTGAATTGGTTCCTCAGGTTTCAAGACTCGCTGTTCTTCAGAGACTTTCTCTTCGAGCCTAATTTATCTTCCCATACCTTCATCTTGAATAAACTATTTTTCAAGAAAGACTGCATGTCAACTCACAATCACATTGTGATCTTTCAGAAGATAGAAGTAATATCCCAAAGACTCCTTAGGATATCTAATAAAATGAGCTCTAAGGGATCTGATTTCTATCTTGTTCGTCTATTGTCATTTGACATGGACTGAACAATCCCAAATCTT
>NC_025998.2:34983861-35027635 GCF_000442705.2 Elaeis guineensis
AAACTCGATAATGACGACCTAATACAAGGATGAACAAGGAACCTTCGAACAACATCTACCTCGCACGGGACAAAAATGAAAGAAGTCCAGTGCACGATAATTCAACATGACGTACGGGTAAGGTACAAAGACCTTTTCATTTTATTAGCAAAATGTGCGTTACAGGGCCTTGAAGACGAAAAGAAAAAAAATAAGAAGCAGACAAACAAAAAACAACAACGACAGCAACAACGGGACAACAAACAGACAAGTGGCAAAAGAAGATACTTAGAGGGATCGAGGGACAAAAAGAGCCCTAAGGGGCCCAGCTTCCTCCGACTTCAAACTTTCAACTTCGTCCCTCATCAGGGAGTGCCTTTAGCTCTCAACTTCTTCTTCCAATTTTTTTCTCTCATTAGTATTTTCGTATATCTCCGATGAAGCCGCAGGCTTTCGTTCTCCGCCTCTCGGTGCCTTTTTCTCAGGACCTCAGATTTCGCCTCTGCATCCTTGACTGCCCGCTGCTCGTATACCAGCTGAATCTTCAATTGCTGTAGTTCAGCCTTCCCCTCTCCAAGGGCGACAGATAGCTCCTCTATGCTTCTTCTCAGGGATTGGAGTTCGTTAGAATCCGAACGGAAGCAAACTGAGCCCCTTCAGCTAGCTGCCTTTGAAGGCGAGCAACCTCGTCGGTCGCCATCCTGAGCTTCCCCTGTATTCGTCCACCTGCCTGCTCCAGCCAGCCCGATATGCGTCATAGCTCGCCTCGACATCCTGGAGCTGTTGTGAAGGTCGGAGACTTCTTCGACCATTCCAGTCGCAGTCGGCCCGAGTCGGAAGCCGGGATGAGCTTCCTTCCAACTGGCTAATCTCTCCTGCGCAGCCGATAGCTCCACTCTGAGAGAGCTGATCCTGGCAGTTTGAGCCCAAGATCGGTCACTGGCACGCTTCTTGTGTTCCTCGAGCTCCTTCTCGAAGTTCGCTTTCCTCCGACTGTACTCCATGATCCCCTTCATGTGGAGGTTTCTGAAAGTGGGTGGCCTCCACGGTAGCTTCAAAGTGGCTCTCCCTCAACCTGCGAAGCTCATCATCCATCTCTTTCGACCTTTTTGTTAAATGATGAACTTTCTTCTTCAGACGTTGGATCGCGGACTTCAGCGGAATCTCCTATGGCAGGGGAAGCGCTTCGGCAGGACACCACCATCGGGAGACAAAAGCATCAAGGCGCATCTCATGGCATAAAGCAAAACAAAAAAAAAAGGGGAGCAGAGTGGAGAAGCCCTCCAGAAAGAGAAACCCAATTTTATTAATTGAATATTTCTTGAAGACAAGAGGAAAAGGAAAAATCGCAATAAAAGAAAAATACAAGGTCAGAGGTCTCAGACCTCTGAATTAGGAGTTGGGGAGCTCGGTGTTCCTGAAGGGGCACTGCGGTGGCAGTAGCAGTGGGAGAGGGACTGGCTTCGTCTTCGGATGCCTCGTCCAAGAAGCCGAGGTCGAGCTCGAGAAATTTCTTGGCCACCTTCTCCTGGCAGAGCTCAAATCCTTTGATGAATGCCTCCTGACCGAACTTGATGTTCAGGTCCCTCATCTCTGTAGAGGCCTTGAACTCCTCCACTGCTAGAGCCCTGGCCTCCGAGATCAGGATCGGGATCTGCTCTGCCAAATTTGCAACCTCGGCCTCCGCCTTCCTCACCGTCTCCTCCGAGGTCTGCTTTTCTTTCTCCAGGGCCTGCTTTTCTTTCTCCAGGGCCTCTTGGAGGGTGACCACCTCGGCTGCCTTCTCTTTGAGGTGAGCAACTTCGGCTCGGCGACTCTCCTCTGCCTGGATGGCATCCCTCCTCGCCCGGTTCATCACCTCGATATTGGCAAGGAGCTGGTGCCCGATTTGCAAGGACAGCTAGGAGGTCAGAACGAATGTTGAGAAGCTAATTAAATGAAGGCACGAGGGGAAGGGGGAAGGTGAATCTGTTTACCTCGAGAAAGGACCCTAGGAAGTCCCAAGCCCACTGTTCAGGATCGGCACGATCAATGCTCTGGATGACCTCGGGCAGGATGCAGCCATCAATCAGTCGCTTTATCAAGTCCCTGTCATTGAAGGGATTCTCCCCCGGCTCTTCTTCGAAACTGTGAGACTCTTCGATGGCGACCCGGTGGCTACTCACCCTGTGGGCCACCGACTTCCTTCTCCTCCCCCTCTCGACCCCGGGCGCCTCCACGGAATGGACCCCCAAAATGGGAACCTCAGTGGGGGGACTCCTTGAAGAGGCCCGGGGAGCCGGAGGTTCGGTGTCCGAAGGAACGTCGACTGCGAAGGCCGCCTGGGCAGGAGTGACCGAGATCGTCTCCTCTGTTCTAGCCTTCTTAGCCGATCCAGAGGCCGCGGCGCCTTTCCTTTTGTGGGCCTTGAGACCTCTGGCGAGCGTCTATGCTGCTTCGGCATCCATTCCTAAAAAAAAAAAAAAGAAGAAGAGAAAAGATCAACGATGGGGTGAAAGAGGAAGAAGTGGCATGCAAAAAAAAAGAAAAAAAAAAAAGGAAGAGCAGGAGAAAAGAAGAGGAAAGGAAAGATGAGATACTCGCAGGATCCAGGGGACTCAAGCTGATGTTGAACAAAAACTGCTCCTTCAGAAGGTTGAGAAGGAAAGGAGCCAAATAACCAAGAAGCCTCCGGGCGGCCTGAAGGTTGTCCTCCCCCAGGCTAGGAGCCCGATGGACAGAGTCCCTTAGGGAGCCCCAAGGGGGCAATCCCAGCCTCAAGGTCGGGCAATGGACGAAGAGGTACTTCCCCTTCCAGTTATGGATTGAAGAAGGGGCACCTTTCAGCAACCCCTTCTTGCCAAACTGGAGGGAGAAATACCACCAGTCCTTTGCCGAGGGGTGACGCTTGAAGGTGTAAAAATGCCTAAACAATGAAAGAAATGGCTGAACTTCGACTACGTGGCAAAGGGAGAGGAATCCTACCAAAAATCTAAAGGAATTCGGCACAACTAAAGCTAAAGAAATGTCTAAAAAATGGAAAAGGGCGACGACGAAGGGCGGAAGCGAAAGTCGGAGTCCAGCACGGAAGGCCTTCTGATACAGGCAGAAACGGCCAGGTGGGGGGGTGCTAGCCCGGTCGGAGGGATCAGGAAGCTCCAGATCATACTCCGGAGGAACTCCATACTGAATCATTATCAGTAGAAGTTCATCCAGAGTCAGAAAATAAGGAATGGCATCCGACGCAAAAATCGGGTGAGGCCCAGCCCTAGATGTGGGCTCGTCTACAGTGTGGGGGTTCTGGGGGCCTGAGGTGGACGAACTCCTGGAACCACTAGAGGCGAAGGTGCCGGAAGATATTTCGAATAGAGACCCTAAAGATCCTAGAGAAATCAGGCGGGGCAAGAGGCGAAAGGTTTGCGGGGGACCCAACCAGAGGAATGCGGTAGAAGGAAGATGGAGGGAAAAGGACACCTAGATGGCAAGAGGAGAAACGAAAGTTTCGGGACTAACCTAGATCACTCTGAAGGATGCAGACGGGCGAGGACAGGGATGACTCGAAGAACGCTTAGGGCCAAGGTGGACGTCAAAGAGGGTCAGGGATCTCAGAGAGAAGGCAGACACCGACAGAGCTCTCAGGCAGAATGAGACTCCTGAAGGCAGAAAGATGGGTTTAAATAGACCCTGAGATCCGGCGCTATAATGATCGCGGATCTCCCCAGGCCGGCCCATGCTCGCCACGTGTCCCACTCACCACCGCAGGCGGCTAAAAGTGACTGACAGCTGACAGAGCCATTACTGCACCGTACCTGGGCCAACGCATCAGCGGGAATTTCGAAAGGTCTCTTCGGATCATCTCGATTTTAAAAGGCTCCAGCACATGCGCATTGAATGCCAGAATATCTGAGGGTGATCGTGCTCGAGATTCGAGGGGATAACTTCGGCTGCAAGAATCTCTCTGTACTTCCTTCATTCGAAACTCGAAGTGACCCTCCGGGGATTCTGCCAACTTCCGACCTTCGGTGACATCTTTTCGAACCTCTCTGGCGGCCGAGCCTCCGCAGCATTCTCGAGTTCTGCCGATGGATAAACCCCCACCAGCGTCGACCAGATTCTTCATGACAGACGGACTCCTATGGGAGCTGGACTTCATCCCTGACTTCAATGCAGGTGGACTGCATCCGGACTCCTACGGGAGCCAGGCTTCGTCCCCATCTTTTGCTGCAGGCAGACTTCGTCCGGACTCCTACGGGAGCCGGACTTCGTCCCTGACTTCAATTGCAGGTGAACTCCGTCCGGACTCCTATGGGAGCCAGACTCCATCCCCGACTCCAACTGCAGGAAGATTCCGTCCAGACTCCTACAGGAGTCGGACTTCGCCCTCGACTCCAACTGCGGGAAGACTCCGTCCGGACTCCTACAAGAGCCGGACTTCGTCCCCGACTTCGGTTGCAGGTAGACTCCGTCCAGACTCCTACGGGAGCCAGACTCCATCCCCGACTCCAACCGCAAAAAGATTCTGTCCGAAATCCTATAGGAGCCAGACTTCGCCCTCGACTCCAACTGTAGGAAGACTCTGTCCGGACTCCTACGGGAGTCGGACCTCGCCCTCGACTTCAATTGCAAGAAGACTACGTCCGGACTCCTACGGGAGCTGGACCTCGCCCTCGACTTCAATTGCAGGAAGACTCCGTCCGGACTCCTACGGAAGCCAGACTCCATCCCCGACTCCAACCGTAGGAAGATTCCGTCCGGACTCCTACAGGAGCCGGACTTCGCCCTCGACTCCAACTGTAGGAAGACTCCGTCCGGACTCCTACGGGAGCTGGACCTCACCCTCGACTTCAATTGCAAGAAGACTCCGTCTGGACTCCTACGGGAGCCGGACCTCGCCCTCGACTTCAATTACAGGAAGACTCCGTTCGGACTCCTACGGGAGCCGGACTCCATCCCTGACTCCAACTGCGGGAAGACTCCGTTTGGACTCCTACAGGAGCCGGACTTCACCCTCGACTTCAATTGCAGGAAGACTCCATCCGAACTCCTACGAGAGCCAGACTCCGTCCCCGACTCCAATTGCAGGAAGACTCCATCCGGACTCCTACGGGAGCCGGACCTCGCCCTCGACTTCAATTGTAGGAAGACTCCATCCGGACTCCTACGGGAGCCGGACTCCATCCCCGACTCCAACTGCAGGAAGACTCCATCCGGACTCCTACGGGAGCCGGACTCCGTCCCCGACTTCAATTGCAGGAGGACTCCATCCGGATTCCTACGGGAGCCCGACTTCACCCCCGACTTCAATTGCAGGTAGACTTCGTCCGGACCCCTACGGGAGCCAGACTTCATCCCCGACTTCGACTACGGGAAGACTTCATCGGGGCTCCCACGGGAGCCGGACTCCGAGCCCCTACTGCAAGCGACCAACTCTGAATTTTTGCTGTGAGCGATCTGCTTCAAATTTCTGCCACGAGCTGTCCGTGCCGGATTCCCACCGTGAGCCTTCACCCAAACTTTCATTATGGACGAATTTCTTTCAGATTTTTATTGCAGACAGGCCTTGGTCGAGACTCCTCGACAAGCGATCCCCATCCGAGCTTCTACGGAGACCAGACTCCGACCGAACTTCTATAAGCAGGCAAATACCGTGCTCACGTAACCCAGTAGCTGGACCCCTCCGGCGAACGAACCTCTCCAGCACCATCCGACACCCACCGCCGATCGGCCCTCTGCCAAAGTCTGCACGAAATCAGGCTACGCCTGCAGGAAGCTTCTGACCGAGCTCCTACGGTGAGTGGTCCTTGCCTACCACTTCAACGCCCAAGGCACCCAACAGAATTTGCAGCATCCGAGCTCCTCTCAAGTGGGTAGCTTGCCACCTCTCTCTGCCAGATACCCCAACCGAACTTCGGTCGACAGGATTGGACCCCCTGGCAGGCCGCAGTAACAGCCACAACCCTGCTCCACTTCCTGCGACGGGTTCGCACTGCTCCATCACTCCCTAGCAGGCCGCAGTAATGGCCACAACTCTGTTCCACTTCCTGTGATGGGTTTCGCACGGCTCCATCACCCCCTGGTATGCCACAGTGACGGCCACGATTCTGCTCCACTTCCTGCAGCGGATACCGCACTGTTTCTCCACCCTCTGGCAAGTCGCGACAACAGACGTCGCTCCACTCCCCACAACAGGCTCCACGTGGCAGGCCACAGTAATGGCCACGATTCTGCTCCACTACTCTTCGTAACAGACCCCTCCTGGCTCCGAACGGCCCACTGATAGATGGTTACAAAACGTCGCCATCAGCCTATTGCACCCTCCGCCTATAAAAAGGGGGACCCAGATACGTTATTCTCTAAGTTCTAATTTTTATCCCTAAAACTCTGCTAAAATTTCCGTTTAAGCACTCCATTCTTGTTGAGGCAGAGAACTGACTTGAGCATCGGAGGATCTTGTTGGAGCAACCCCAACTCTGGTTTAGACTTCTTTTGCAGATCTCGGTGGCGACCACGACTCTCTCAACTCCAGCTTCTCCGACGCAGACGAATTTTTGCACCAACAGATCTGATTTTTGTGCATGCTGTAATATGATTACAGGTTTATTTTAAATTTAAAATTATTTTAAATCTGTAATAAATCATGAGTTATTCAGATCTAAAATTGATTTTAGATCTGAAAATTTTAATTAGGGTGTAATTTGGATCTAGTATGTTTGCTGAAATTTTCTTACATGCATAGATTCAAAGTTATGGTTCATATGTTGGACATGTGAAAGATGTTTTGATATGATTTTTTAATTGATTACATATGTGATATGATAGATTAAATTCTTAGTAGCTTAGTAATTGAATTAGGATAGTCACCATGACCGTCCGATCATAAGATGATGAAAAGATTAAAGTCCCTCTCTTGCCCATTCGATGGGTTCTCTCTTATGATGTGTAGGGATACCGACTGTGATATTTTTTATGTAGATGAATAGTGAATAAAAAATTATAATTATTATATTTTTTAATTTAAATCAGATTATACATATATTTTTATATATTTTAGATCATTAAAATATTATATTTGATATATTGTTTGACATATGGTCTAAAATTTAATTTCTATAAAATTCTAGGCTTTGTTTGCATGAGAGCATGAAACTATGACTGGTATGCCTATGAAGTCGACTCGATTTTTAATTGAGTTGACTCGAGTGCTTGGTGGGTTGACTCATTTTTGTTGGAGTCGACTCAAGACCCTGGTAGGTCGGCTCATTTGCTAATGAACTGACTCAATTGTGCATTCTAGGTCTATAGATTTCTCTTTGTCTCAGTGTGTGCCGACTCATTGTGACAAATCGATTCCTGTACCAGGATGAATTGATTCGACTATGCAAAAAATTATATTGTATGGGATACAATATAAATGGTTTAGATTAGAAAATATTTCAAGATCTAAACCTAAATCCATGTACATAATGCACTTAATTAAGAATTAAAATTTAAAATTATAAGATCTAAAATTATGAATTTAAGATCTAAATTTCAATGCATAAAACATGAGCTTCGGATATAGGTTGAACAAATTAGGTTTAGAGACTAAACTATAACTAGGATCATTGATTAGATCAGATTAGAATCCGTTTTCGATTTTGAGTAGTTGATCGAACCTAATCAAGAGTTGATTGGGATTAGGTCAAAAGAGCTCAAAATTAAATTTAGTTGTAGTTGGTCAAATTGATTCACATGTGATGTGAATTGATTAAGTCAAGACTAAATTTGGCTCAGCGGTTTGAGCCTGGATCTATAGGTTAACCTAATTAATTCTAATCAACTAATTTGGTGTCTAAGATAAGTATTAGATGATGGTTATTTAATTGGTTCCATTATCTGACCTAGTCAATTCATCGGTGTCTAAAGAAAGCAATGGGGGGACCCCCACTCATCTTTACTTACCTGACTATCTTGGAAGATTATGTTTTGTATTAGGTTACTTGTTGATCTGAGTTTATCCATGCTGACTAGATTGGTTAGATATGAAATATGCTGACCTAAACCAGATTAGTCATTACATCAGATGTATGTGACTAATTAGAAGAGACCTGAACCTAAATCTTCTCACTGAATATTGAGTCCACTGGTCTTCCACCGTTGTAGAGATGTGGGTGCCTTTTTCGGTGTTGATTGTTCTCGACTGGTTACAATGGTTCGGTTGCATCGGAAAGGCACAACCATTCTATTGACATTAGATGCCCCGAGGTAAAGATGGGTTGGGCCCAATAATTGTTAGGTGAGGGATCCAATGATGGCTTTACACTCGCTAGTGAACGGTGGGTCGGATTTAACTAAGAAATGTATCAATAACTGTTAGGTGAGGCCACAAGACTTAGAGATCAAGTCGCTGCAATATGTTTAGAGAAGCATTTGGATAAAGAGTTATCCATGCATTGATATACGTGTCATCAATAACTGTTAGATGAGGTGCCGTACATCGATGGGATCGCAACACCCATTAGAACCATTTATCATATTAGAATTTCTGTTTCTTCACCTGAGGAGTGTGAGAGACTCAAAAAATTAATGAAAGCTTTTTATTTATTTTTAAAATTTTTAGAATAAACTATAACAAGTATAATCATCTAATTAAATCTTTACTCTCTGTGATCAATTCTTCAGCTTCCAACCCTCTTGCTCGAATCCTAGATATTAACCACTTAACCGAAATCAATTACATATTCTGGCTCAGAAATCTAAGAATAGTTCTTAGCTTTTAAAAATTAAGTCATGTTCTTGATCAGGTTAATTCAATGTCATCAGCTTGTCCAATCCATAGTCAACGAGCTATACTTGACAAATGGTTGGATATTGACAATTAGGTTAGATGCTATAATTGGATTCCATATTTGATAAAATCCAATATATGTATAAGGATATGTAGACTACCAATGATATGTTGATTCATCTATAATAGTTATGAGATGATCAGAGTCGCACAATGCATGAGATGCGTAATGGGCAATTTGTCCATGATCGATGATCAAGAACATTGAAGAGCTTGAAAAGTTTGACATGACTATGCATAAGAAATTGCTAATAGATTTGATCCTGCAATCTCTGACTCATACAGATAGTTTATGAAATTATTATATGAATAAATATTATAGCACCTTAACTGAATTGGTCGATATGCTAGTAGCTAAGAGATCTTGAAAAGTTTAGAGGTACACACTTGGAGAATCTAAAAGAAACATTTACATACCCTCAGAAGGTATGTCGAATTGCTCAAAATTGATGTTACAATTTTTTCTTTTTCATTAGACTTTAGTGCATATTACGTACTTCAATATAAGGTCTAAGGAAGGAAGAGGACTGAGGGAAGGTGAAGTGACTCTTTTGAGTTGGCAATTGTGTAAAAGTTGTAATAGGTCGGAGCATCTAATCTCGATGATTATCATTTGAATTTAATTTTATCATTTGCATGGTGATGCATTTGTGAAAATTATTTGAGCAAATAGTGAATGTCATTGGGTCTGAAAAATTCAAATCCAAATAACCTTAAGTATATAGATGGTTCCTTTTGGCTAGGTCATGTATGAGAAGAAATAATTTACTGACTGAAGAAAATGGGCTTTTGGGTTCATTGACTATTAAGTCATATCTAGTCTGTGAATCATCTCTTTGAAGAGTAATGACCAAGTTATCCTTTATGGGTTAAAAGACTAGGACCACTGAGATACTTGTCCTAGTACACATATGATGTGTATGACCCATTTGATGAGCCAGACTAGGAGGTAGTCGCTACTTTATTATCTTTACCGATGAGCAGTCATGGTATAGGTGTGTATGTGAGATATAAATCTGAAAAACTTTGAAAGGATTAAAGAATTCAGATATGAAGTAGAAAAGATAAATTGAAAAAATCTTAAAGGTACTTCGATTAGATCGAAGATATAATACCAAATAGAAAATTTATCGATTATCTAAAGAGAATGGGATAGATTCACGATAGAATTCTCCTTGTACATCTCAACTCCATGGTGTATCTGTGAGGAGTGATGGCACTATAAGAGATATGGTTCAGTCCATCATGAACATCACTAATTTAACTATTATTTCTTTAGAAATAAAATTTAATTTTTGAAATTTAAATAAGATTTTTTCTAAAGTTGGTTTCACCACACCATATATGATATGATATGGTGGACAAGTTAGAGGATAGGTCTGAGAGAACTCATTTATTAAGTATCCCAAAAGGTGTTTGAGATATCATTTTCTCTTTCCAGTGGTTCACAATATGATTGTAAGCAATCATACTATTTTCTTGGAAACAATGGGAGGATGAACTCAAAGAGAAAGTCTCTAAAGAACAACGAGTCACAAGACCTATACAATCTATTTAAGATGAGCCAGTATATATAATACTTCCTCCACCTCATCGATCTAGTAGGATCTCCTATCCTTTAGAAAGGTACTTGATATTCTTACAAAAAGATTCAAAGAAAGTATTTCTTGAGGAAGATTGGGAATATAGGGATGATCCCAAAACTTACAATGATGTCACATGAGGAATCATGTAGTTACATGAAGGTCAGTGGGAGGGTCCCATGCTGACATCGGTTGTGATGTGGTTACATATAAAATTTTATTTTCAAAGATCTAGGTCAAACATTCTGAAAATAAAAGATCTATAGAGATAAATCCTAAAAAGATATTTGATTTTCATAAATAAGTACATAGAAGAGGTGCTGAAAGGATTCAGCATTGAAACCTTCAATAGGGATCTGTTATCCTTTTGGGCATAGGTGTATGCTATGCCATGTACTTGACTTGGTATATCTTGCAGTGAAAGTCACGAGCAGATATTAGTCGAATCCAAGCTGGGAGCATTGGATTGCTGTGAAAATATCTCTAAATACTTGAGAAGTACTAAGAGATTATTCCTCATCTTTAAAGAAGGGTTAGAGCTAAGAGTGGAAGGATACATCGATGCTGATGGTAGAATGTCTACATCAGCATGTAATCTTGAGTTATATTGATTTGATTTATTGGAAGGGTTCCAAATAATCGACTAGTGGAAGCTGAATATGCTATAGATGTGCAAGATGCATTCTGGTTCTTATGATAGTTGCAGATTTAGATGTCATACCATTGGATGCTATGACATTGTACTGCAAAGATAATAGTCTATAGCTCTCGCTAAGGAGCCAAGTTCTCACCAGAAGTCCATGCATATAGAACAGATATATGTGATTACCTCAAGTAGAAATACATGGAGGTGAAGAGAGTAGACTCCACATGATAGTGGTAGGCCCAAGTCACTTAGCCAGCTAAACACTGAACCCTATCTTCAGAAGATGGGGCTCAGGTATATGACAGATTGACTTTAATACAAGTGAGATTTTGTTGGATGTGTGCCCTAGAAGCCAATCTTGGCTGACACATACTTTTTTCTAAGACATATTTTGTACTCGTTAGGCAGTCTTAAAAATCAATCATGTTTATGTGTCCATGATTTATCCTAAAAATTAACAAAGATGATTTTGTATATTCTCAAGGTGTTAAGAATTTGAGACATACATTATTAGTGGTTAATTTCTAAATACTCTCGATCGAAGGATCGTCATGGAGGACAGTGATCAATCCATTCGAAATTGATGTACGGATCACCTCCCTTTAAGGTAGATGAGTCTCAAGTCTACGGTATAGAGACACTAGAGTGAGAGTGCAGATAGTTGTTAGAGAATAACTTACACTAAACGTGACCAACACGAGAAACTACTTGGATGTCTACTCACTCATCAGTAGTTTTCTCGATGCTGCAGTGCTATGATTAATCCCTTGACCTACAGTGTGTTGGCTATTCATAGTGAGACTATATAGTTTGACTGCGCGTTTCTTTGATCCCTAGCCATATGGGTCCTTACTGTGTATGTTGGCTATGTAGGTTCAGGTTCACTATTTGGAGTAGGATACACCTAGATAGAATCTATCGATCTTGGTAGAAAAGGAGAAGTCCTATGCAATTCGTAAGACTGAGTTTAGAAAAATCTTTGGCTAGAGTAAGTATGAATACTGAAAAGGAGTTTTCATAGGATTCACAAATGAACTCGAGCCAAGCTAATCTAGTATATGACTAACGATGGGGTTTGACAAGTTCTCCATAACCTCCGTCAAATTGAGACTCTCGATAGAGAGATTGTATCATACGATAACTGCACCTAGGGTTCACTTTTTTATTCTGCTGGATTGCCACTACATATTGCTAGACATCACTAGTGGATCGTAAAAACTCACTAAGATCATTTTCGGATCAATGATCTTTGTTGAGGTGAGTTGGAATCATTTCAGTCCATCGAAAAGAGTTTCGATGATACTATGATGGAGATTACAGTATATCTCACTACCAGACAGAATAGAACCTGAGGGGTCACATACAAAAAGAGCATGATCTGATCAATAGCTTGAATCATATTTGAATTATCAATTGGATTGATAGTTTGAATATTAGAAATTGCTAATTTGTAAGCGTTACAGTTTTGACAGCTACTAATTGTTAGCGCAGAGACTTAATTATAAATATTATAATTTTTTTTAGACTGATTAAATTATAAATTAAATTTTAATTAATTTAAATTAGATTTAATTTAATTAAATTAAATTAAATTTAATATTAATTAGATTCAATTATCCAAATAAGATTTGGATTTCTGGCCTGATTGGATCAGGCTTGATAGCCTTTTCAAATTCGGCTCGTTTCAGACTTGATTTGAACCCGATTGAGGCTCTACTTGAACCAGATGAATCATGACTTGGAGAGCCCAAGTTCTTTAAGACTCTTTCTCCATAAATCATGTCAAAAGGAAAAGTGAGGTGTTGTTTTTCTCATCCTTCTTTCTTCACGCGTCTGAAAGAAGAGGGGGCGCCAATAATTGGTGCTCCACCTTATCTGGAAGTCTTTTTCATTCAAATTTTTTTTATTTAAATTTAATTTAAAATAACATAAAAATTTGTTAGATTGGGATATGGAAGTTTTTTTTTGTGTGACAAAAAAATTGGGGAAAGGTGGGACGTGCGCTTATGGTGAGAAGAGATTTCTTTCTTGCAATGCAACCTCATCTCCATACCTTTCCAATTCTTGATTTAATTTCAACACCTTAGATGAGATCTCTTGGGTGTGATGGAGAGGGTGTGCATGGAGTAAGATGAGGAGTGCGACAAAAAATTTAAAAAAAAAGGGGCGTGAAGAGTTTGTGACGTTAAAAAAGATGTGAGGCGCTACTTCTTTCTTTCTTACACACCCCAACGCCCAACTTCCTTCTCCTTTCTTCCATTATGTCCATGCCCAAATCTGATAGAGATCAGATCTAAGAAGAGAAAAGAGAGAGAAGAAGAAAAGAAGAAGGGTTCTTCTTCTCTTCATGGTGATCTGGTTCAGATCCCGTCAGATCTATGCGAAAGAGTTCATGCAGCGATCTACTTCTTCAAGATCTGGAAGAAGAGATCAAGATCCATGGATGAGGAGTGAGATCTGTGAGGTGCTAGTACACCGATGATCTCGGTGCTCCGATCAGGTGGCTTCGTGTGGATACCAGCAGAAGTCGAGCGCGTGCGCGACTATGATTAGAACTCGGGACATCTGCAGGATCCGAGGTATGAAGATTTGATCTCCATTTTATTTTTTTAATAGTTTATTTTTTTGTTTCAGGTATCAGATCATGGGTACATGTTCGTATCAAGATCCATGCTATAGTTTTCAGATCTGATCTAGTATGTAAATACATTAAAACTATTTTAATTTATTTATTTTTGTTGTATAGATGTCTAGAAAAAATTTTGAACTACACGTATGAAACCATAGTGTATTCTAACAGAGGAGACTTCCACCAGTATAGACCATAGATGGGTCAGAGGTGGGGGAGTGGAGCTGCGGTTACTCCAGAATTTTTTGATGCTGCAATGGGTAGAGTCTCAAGAGCAGTGACGGTTAGAGCCGATGGGCTAGTGGTGACTAGAGACACTAGAGTAGTGACGAGCAAAGTTGCTAGAGCTACAATAGTTGGGAGTCATAGGTGGAGTAGCTGGTGGAGCGACAAGAGGAGTCATGGAGAAAGTAGTGGGAGCAGCTGCTAGATCAGTGGTGGGCATAGCCACTGATGATAGGACCTACAGGAGAGGTGTCCGGATGCAGGATGAGATCTTCAGCCATAAGGGAGGCGGTGGCGATCTCTTGGACAACTTCAGGGCTGAGATATACTGTAGTGGTGAGGCGATGGCGGTCCCTTGCATAGTTGGCTTTACTCATTGTCCAAGTCATGTAGAGGATCAGAGCTCGATGAAAAGTGGAGATCGTCAAGGCTTTGAGGACACCAAGATGGAGATTTGTAGGGTTTTGTGGTGCCCCATAGCCTTAGAGGTGACCACAAGTGGATCCGATCGATAAGCTTCAGGTTCACTATGATGGGTGCGATCATAGGCTAGGATGGAAAAAATCCTAGGGTGGGGTGGTGCATAGCATCCACAGGCTCGAGATTCAGACGACGAGGACTTTGAGGAGCTTGGTTGGGGCTGCGGATACCTAGGGCACAAGGTAGAGTGAGAAACCAAGAAAGGGCTGAGGACTGTGGTGGAAAGCAGATTTTAGGGCATTGGGTTGACTCAGTGCCAAACTAGATCGATCAAGTCTGAGAGAGACAAAAAATAGGCTCTCGAAAAAACTGATATAGTACGTAGGTTAGTCGGCTCAATTCTAGACTGAGTCGACTAAGTGCTAGGTTAGTCGACTCAGACAGAGACTGAGCCAAATCAGCTATGCAGGTAGAGCACAGTGGGATTTCTAATTTTGTCTGGGATCGGATTTTGATCCTTCTTGTGCAAATGTTGTACGATGTTTTTCTAGAAAGAAAAGAAGGTGGGCATGTGCCCTCTTCTTATTTCTATTTGAGGAATTCAAAAAGGAAAGGGGCATCGCCCCTTATGAATAGGTGGTTGGCTGGAGAGAAGGGGATGCCCCATTTGAAATTTGATTTCAAATGGGTGCCACCCCTAGCTGGTTGGGTTGGATTAGGGTTTGGGTCTATAAAAGGATCCCTTCCAAAGGGTTCAGTAGCTCATCCATTTTTTAGACCCAAAATCCTGTTGCTTCTCCACCTCCACCTCTCTCTCACATCCACATGCCTAAAAGTGTTAGGCTGCTCCCTTGCTTCACGCCCAAAGGTGTTGGGCTCATCCTCCATATGCTTGAAGGAGTTCAAGCACCATCCAACTGAAGGAAGGAGAAAGGCTGTGTCAAAGGTTGATCCGACAGCCATTCTTGAGATCAGTTCGTTGCTGATTAAGAGCCATTAGATCCATCTTGGAGAAGGTAGACCAGATCTAGAGAAAGACTTCTAGACAAAGCTCCAAGTAGATACCTATAAAGGCTGAGCATGTATGCGGCTCAACAACAGACCTCGACAAAATCACGATCATCAGATTGCGGAGATCGTCTACTGGCGCAAGATGATGAGATTACCCTTTCTCATTTATGCATGCTGATTTTTATGCTTGATATATACTTAATATCTAATTTAGATCTATGCCTTGCGTGCCGAGTCAGATTGAAAATTTTTGAATTCCACTGTCTTTGATCCGAATCGATCCAGTGTGCCAATTCGATCCTTCAGATCGTCTTTAGTACCTTTGTCCAACATATCGTCAACACAAACCTCCATGTTGTGTCTGACATGTTTAAACACCTTGTTGATGAGATGCTAATATGTAGCCCTTGCATTTTTAATCCAAAAAAGTCATTTAGTTTATATCAAGACAAACCTTTTTTAATTATGATCGTCATCTTCTCCTCGTCTTCAAGGCCACCCGAATCTAATCGCAGCTAGAGAAGGCATCCATGAGGGTTAGGAGCTAGTGTCCCAAGGTGGAGTCTGCAAATTGGTCAAACTCCGACATAGAAAAATTGTCCTTCGAGTAAGCTCGACAGACAATTTCATTCTTTAAAAAGCAAAGTAAGATGTCAGTTGAACTTCCATTATCAGCTATAAAACTTTCTTTTTTTTTATATCATAGTTTGCTATCATCAGCGATAAAATGATAGCACCACTACGAGAGGTATGCTCTCGTCAAGGATCATCATCAGAAAAAGAAACAATGTCCCCTAGACACCATATCTTTATCCCCCCTCAATTTGATCTTTTGCCCCTTGCTGCCGGCCAAGCCAGAATTGCACTAATGATGCCAGTCATCAGTCAATTGCCATTATTCTCCTCATTGGGCTAATGCCAGTGTAGCTTCTCAGATGCTCGATTCCACCACTTTTGAATATACTTACTGGGGTAGCCCCATCGGATGAGGGCTTCAATCCCGTCCTTAAGCTAAAAGTTCTCTTTGATATTATGGCCATGATCATGATGGAAATAGTAGCACTTCTTCCTACTTCTTCTATCCGAAAGGGACTTCATTGGCTCAAGCCATCTAGGTACTTTTGATCCTCGATTTCCATCAGGATCTGGGATCGTGGGATAGATAGAGGGGTGTAGTTGTAGAACCATTGAAGAGAGCTCGTCGGCCTATAGCTCTTTGGTGGTCGAAAGGCCTCCCCTTCGGCTCAAGCTATCCAAGGGTCCTCCCAACCCCTCTTCTTATAGGGGTTTTCTTTCCTTTTGCCTATTTGTTGGTTGCCTGAGCTTCTTCTGCCTGAGTATAATTATGACCTCAGGCCAACAAGTCAGCATAATCTTTTGAAAAGGTCTTGTTGAGAGAGAAGATGACATGCTTATTCTGGAGTCCTCGCTTGAGTACTGACATTTTTATCGATTTGTCAAGGTTACGCACCTCTAATGTGGTGGCACCAAAGCATGCGATGTAGTTGCACAGCGACTTGCCCTCTTCTTACCGGATAAAGAAGAGACTATTGGCATTCTTTGATTGAACCTGATTGTTGTTGAAATGGATAATGAATAGCCTGTCCAGCTATTCAAATGAGCAGATGGATCTAAGTTGGAATCCTGAATACCATGTCTGAGCTAACTTCCTCAGGCTAGGCAAAAGAGTGAGACAAAAGAGGACATCCGAGGCACCCTACAACATCATGAGGGCCTTATAACCCTCCAAATGATCGAGGAAATTCGAGAAGCCATTATATGGATCTACCTGAGGCATTTTGAATCCACTCGGAACTGGTTCCCTCAAAATGATTTGGGAGAAAGGTGGTTGGGAGTTGAAATTGATGCCATCGCTACCCTAGGTGAGCCCCATTCTAGATCTCATCGAGGTGATGCTCGATATCTTAGACTTTATTCTCGAGCTCCTCCTCCCAGTGTGACTTCTTGGATCTAGGAGAGTAGCCCAAAGTAGAATACCTATCGGAGGAGAAGCTCCACAGCCAGGTCTCCTCCCTTAGGCTCCAATGGGAGGAGGTCCGAGATGCGGGAGCAGGGATAGAATGGGAGTACTGTCGAGGGGCAGATCTCGGGCTCCTAAAGTGAGACCACCAACCACATTGAGAGGGAGCCACTTCAGGAGTCCGCTCCGAAAGTCACCGCTACTCAGCTACTTGCTAAAGCCATTGCACGATGCTAATCAGTATCTGGATCTGGTGAACCAAGACATCGAGTGGTGATGGATCTATCATGATGAGGGGTTGCATGGCGACAGGCTCCCGAGCAGCATTGCTCTAGCTGCGGTGAGGAGATTGCTGATAAAAGATAGTGGAATTGTGGGCTCTCAACTACACCATGCTCTTTTTCCTTTTAAAGTGGGCTTGATTCTTCCTCTAATGTCAATTTATTACTGCAAGACTCTAGTTGGATGCTGATGTAGTTGGAGCTGGATGCCATCCAAAAATCAAGACACTGGAGAGAACCTGCAAGAAAAGTCCATACTCAGCTAATTCAACATTGTTCTTCACTGTGGAATGTATACAGGTCTACAGGGGTTATTGCATTATTTCCATCTACAAATTCTGTGTTCGGCTTATTGTGTGCCTTCCCTAGAGTACACAATGCAGAGTCATCAAGTTCTCTTATCTCTACTATGGACTTCCTTTCAATGTTCTACATTTTCATCCTCTTTCGCCAACTTGCGTTCTGATTACAGCAAGATTAATCTACATACCGTATACTTATGTATATATTTTTCTTTTTGGCCTATCTACTGTTTTGTAATAAAGGCGTATTTTGTAACTAATATGTACAACACCTCTTGGGGTAATGAAGTTTCATTCAAAAAAAATAATAAACACAACAACAATAATAACAACAACAAGAAAGCAAGCAATCGACACGAACCAAGAGAAATCTGAAGCTCATCTGGCTATAGATTATTTGAAATTATAATATACACAGATTTCGGCCTAGATATTTCTCATTTCAATTCTCAACAACTAAAAAGCAAAGTTGTTGGATGTTAGATGTGAGGAACCAACAAGGACTTGTGCGGACCGTACCTTATAAGCTATTAACCACTAAGGGTGCGTTTGATTAGCCATTAAAATAATATTTTTTTATTTTTTAATTTTTAAAAAGTAAAAATCAAAAAGCAATGTTTGGTAACACCATGGTAAGCAAAAAGTAAAAATCAAAATAATTGCTTTATATTCAAAGCAAAATTTTTTTACTTTTCAAAACTTGCCTTTCTACTTTTTTTTGCTTCCCCACATCTAAAACGCCAAATCAAAATGTAAAGAGCCCGAACATTTCTCCCTCGTCGAGCTCTTTATCTCTGTTGGGTATAAAATACCCCCAGCCGAAGTTTGTAAAATGCCGACCCATTCAGGACTTTTTTGGCTTCCGACCTTGTGTGGCATCTTTCTGAACTCCCTCGACCGTCCGAGCTTCCATAATACTATCTGGACTTCTCCGACAATGAGCTTCTCCATTCATTTACTGGACTGCTCCAAACATCCTCTGAACTCTGCCATCAGCCAATTTTCTACAGTGATCAACTATTCCCCGAATCGCTTCCAGACTTCTTCCGGCCATGGACGACTCTACTCCGAACTTCTTCCAGACTTCGTCAATATCTGAGCTTCTCCGACAATAAGATTTCTACAGTAACCAAACTCCATCTAAGTTTCTACAATGGTCGATCGCCTTCTGGATTCCATCCAAGCTCCTACGAGAATCGAATTTCAGCCGAACTCCTACAGTGGATGGATCCCAGACAAATTTCGATAATGGAAGGGCTCCACCAGCCGGATCTCTACTCTGAACTTCTACCGCAAGCAGTCTACTTTGAACTCCTACTGCAGGTGGCCTACTCTGGATCTCTACTGTAAGCGAATTCCATTGAAGCCTCTATTGTAAATAAATTTCTTTCGAACTTCTATTACAGGTAGACTTCAGCCGAGCTTCTTCAAAGTCGGATCCCAGACGAGCTTCTACAACGGGACATGCTCCACCAATTGGATCACTACTCCGAACTTCCACGACAACCGATCTTCGACCGAGCTTCTGCAATAAGCGGCCTCCTTTCGGCCTTCTGCAAGAATCGGACTCTGTCTGAACTTCCATAGCGGATGGATTCTGGATAAATTTTTACAACAGATAGGCTCCAGCAGTTGGATTTCTACAACGACTGATCGCCTTCGGTGTCTGCCAAACCTCCCCAGCCATCAACCTTCAATAGCGTCAGCCGGACTTCAACATTGCCATCTAGACTTCCACAGGATCCCCAGACTCCTCCAGCAGACGAACCTCCCCAACACCATCTGAAGTCCACCGTCGGTCGACCCTCTGTCAGATTCTTCATGAAATCGAACTTTCCCAACTAAAAGTCTCCGTTCGAGCTTCTACAGTAGATGGTTCCTGCCTGCAGCATCAGTGCTCTAGGCACCCAACAATAGTAGACCCATCACGACCTCAAAAACATCTGAGCTTCTCCTAGATCAACGAGATAGAGAGCCATTCTGCTCCATCAGACATCCCAGTCGAGCTTCAGCTGACAGATTCGAACTCTCTGGCAAGTCGCGACAATGGCTGCTACCCTACTCCACTCTCTGTAACAGATTCCATGTGGCTCCACCACTCTCTGGCAAGTCACGACAACGGACACCACTCCACTCTCCGTAACAAACTCCACATGGCTCTGAATGGCCCCTGACACCACTACTCTCTATAACAAACTTCACGTGGCTCTGAATGGCCCATGACGCCAATACTCTCTGTAACAAACTCTGCGTGGCCCTGAATGGCCCACTACCAGGCAGTTATAGATGTCGCTATCAATCAGTTATGCTCTCCGTCTATAAGAAAGGACCCCCAGATACGTTCTTCTCTAATCTTTAAACTCTATCTTGAAACTCTGCTAAAATTCTCACTCGAGCACTCCATTTCTATTGAAGCAGAGTACTGACTTGAGCATCGGAGGATCTTGCCGGAGCACCTCCAACTCTGGTTTAGACTTTCCTTGTAGGTCCCGACGGCGGTCGCGGTCATCTCAACTCCAGCTTCTCCGACTTCGACGAAATTTTGCACCAACAAAATTGATGTTAGAGGAAGGGGACTATATCTTTGCAGTACCCTTGTTCTTAAAGGAGTGCTCAACGGGACTGTCTCCGATCATCTTCTCCGACATCTTCTTCTCCTTCTCCTTCTAAATCTCCACCTGATGCCTCCCCGAAAGGCATCCACCAGATGATCCACGGCCTTCGCAGCCAGATCTCAATGAGATCTGCAAGCTTCGACCTCATCTCCGATTTTCCAGGCTCCTCCTCCTCCAACAACGACAGTCGGCATGGAGCAGTTTGACCTGCTGGTTCAGCAGGTCAGAGGCCTCACTAAAGCAGTGCAGGCCATATAGCAGCAATAGCCACAGGCATCAGTGCGGATGGAAAGAGCATTGTCAGAATTTTAGAATCCGGTAATAGGGCGGGCCACTTGGGCCAGTCGCCCTGTCTTCCCCAGAAAGGGGAAGCAGAGGGTGGAGAGCCCTCAGTCTGATCATGATTCCACCTCCGGAAGATCCCTACCTCCATTCTGTCAGAAGACCCTCGAGACTCACAGTCGAGAGAACCTCCTGGATCAAAGGCTCCCGGAGATGAACCGACAGATTGAAGAGCTCCGCCACGCTCCCCCTGCTTATGGTGAGGACATCTGTACTAACCCTCCTTTCTCTCAAATGATCATGCAGGAACTGATCCCGCCAAACTTCAAGCTCCCCCAATTTCAAAGCTACGATGGGACCTCAGATCCGGTTGACCACCTGGAGGCCTTTCGGATAATGATGCTGCTCAATGACACACCAGACACCATCCTGTGCCGAGCTTTCCCATCTACCTTGAAGGGAGCAGCAAGAAACTGGTACTCGATGCTGAAGCCAGGTACTATCTTCTCCTTTGATCAAATGAGCCACCAGTTTGCAGCTCATTTTGTTAGCAGCCGGCGTCCTCAGAGCGGTTCGGAGTCCCTTATCAACATCAAGCAAAAGGAGAAAGAATCCATCCGAACCTATGTCAACCGATTTAACACCGCTGTATTGGAGGTCCAGAACTTGGACCAATCGGTTGCAATGGCCGCCCTAAAGAGCGATCTTCAAAAGAATGATCTTCTGTTTTCCCTGGAAAAAAAATATCCCAGGAACTTCACTGATTTGCTATTTCGGGCCGAAGGATATGTCTGAGTAGATGAAGCCTTCAAGCTGAAGGACGAGGAGGCCATGAAGGAGCGGCAGGCGGGTGGCTCCAGTAAGCCCGCAGCTGAAAAAGGGCCAAATGAAGCTCGACCACGTTCTCAAACTCCTCCCGGACACAGGCATGTCCGGACTCCTCCCCGAGCTCGTAAGTAGAGGAGCCCAGACCGCAGAGTTCGATAGAGCTCTCCCTCAGAAAGATTCCACAGTTACGTCCCTCTCAATGCTCCAAAATCTCAAGTGCTGATGGAGGTCAGGGAGCAGCTGCCGAGGCCAAAAAGGATGCGCCCGCACCCTGAAAAGTGCAACCCAAACAAATTCTGCCTCTATCATCGTGACCACAACCATGACATGGAGGAGTGTATTCAGCTCTGAGATGAAATCGAAGAGCTCATCAGGCGGGGTCGGCTCGACAGATTCATCCGACGCCGGCCTAAAGGTAGGGAGGATCAGCCAAGGGCCCTACCGCAATCGGAGCCACCAAAGAGGGAGGAGCAGTCTGAAGATCGGCTTCCAATCGAGATCATCAACACTATCTCTGGAGGGCCTCGGAGGGGAGTGGCCAATGGATCGGTCGGACCGCTCAAGAAGCAGAAAACTGAAGGATCTATAACCTTTACTGAAGAAGACGTCCGAGAGATTCAATTCCCCCATAATGATGCAGTTATAGTTTCTTTAAATATTAGTGATTATGATGTACGCCGCATTCTTGTTGATAGTAAAAGCTCAGTCGATATTTTATTTTACAATGCATTCTCAAAAATATCCATCCCTGATGGTCGGTTAGGGCCGATTAGCTCTCCGTTGGTAGGATTTTCTGGTGATGCTGTGCCAGTGGAGGAAGTAATAACTTTGACTGTAGTTCCAGATCGGTATCCGAAATAATCTAGAGCACAAGTGGATTTTCTGGTAGTGAGGACGCCGTCTACCTACAACGCAATACTCGGCTGACCTGGCCTCAACGCCCTCCGAGCTGTAATATCGACCTATCATTTAAAATTGAAATTTTCTACTAGCCAGGGGGTCGAAAAAGTTAGAGGAGATCAAGTCCTGGCAAGACATTGCTATAACATAGCCCTACAAAGAAATGGTCAGCCTGACCCTTGTCCGGTTGATGGATTGGACACCCGCAACGACCTGACTGAAGAATGGGGTAAGCCAATAGAAGATCTTGTCTCAATTCTTTTGAATGATGGGAATGAAGAGCACGTGGTGAAGATCGGCTCCAACTTAGGGAAAGAGGTGCGGATATAGCTTATCAATTTTCTACAAAAGAATACAGATATTTTCGCTTGGGCTCCGACGGACATGCCAGGGATCGATGCTGAAGTTATGGAACACTATCTGACTGTTGATCCCAAACTCTGACCGACGAAGGAAAAAATTTGAAGTCATGCATCGAAAAGACAAATGACAATAGCTGAGAAAGTTGATAAACTCCTGAAAGCCAGGTTCATCAGAGAGGTCAACTATCCGAGCTGGGTCTCCAATGTGGTCCTGGTTAAGAAGGCGAACGGTAAGTGGAGGATGTGTATAGACTTCAAAAAGCTGAATAAAGCCTGCCCGAAGGACAGTTACCCTCTGCCCAGAATCGATCAATTAGTGGACGCAACCTCGGGCCATGAGTTTCTCACTTTCATGGATGTGTTCTCCGGCTACAATCAAATCAGGATGGCACCAGAGGACGAAGAAAAAACTATTTTTATTACTAACCATGGTCTTTATTGTTACAGGGTCATACCTTTTGGCCTCAAAAATGCAGGGGCGACCTATCAATGGCTGGTAAACAAGATCTTCAAAGAGCAGATCGGCCGTAACATGGAGGTCTACGTGGATGATATGCTTGTAAAAAGTAAATCCTCGATGAACCACGTCGCCGACCTTGAGGAGACCTTCAGCGCCCTCCAAAAATACAAGATGAAGCTGAACCCAGCTAAGTGTGCTTTTGGAGTAACCTCAAAAAAATTTCTAGGCTTTATGGTATCGGAGCACGGGATCGAAGCAAATCCAGAAAAGATTCGCGCCATCCAGAAAATGATCGCTCCAAAGTCAATAAAGGAAGTTCAGCACCTTACTGGGAGAGTAGCAGCTCTAAATCACTTCGTCTCAAGATCGGTCGAGTGGTGCCTACCTTTCTTTCAGACTCTCAAGCAGCCGAAGAACTTCTGTTGGATCACTAGATGTCAGCAAACGTTCGAAGAACTGAAGAACTACCTCGGCTCATCTCCACTATTGGCAAAGCCCGAACCTGGAGAGGAGTTGTTCTTGTACTTGGCGGTCTCCCCTGTGGCTCTCGCAGCAGTTCTGATTAAGGAAGAAGCAAAAATTCAACGGTCGATCCACTACATAAATCGAGTATTGAGAGATGCCGAAACCAGGTATACTAAGTTAGAGAAACTAACTTACGCCTTGTTGATTGCAGCTCAAAGGCTCCGACCTTACTTTCAAGGACACACCATAACACTGCTCACCGACCAGCCGATCAAGGCAGTTCTGCATCGAGCGGATGGCTTTGGAAGGATAGCGAAATGGGCAGTCGAGCTTATGAAGTTCGACATCGACTATCGACCTCGGTCGATGATAAAAGCCCAGATATTAGTAGACTTCATGGTGGAATGCACTATCCCAGAAGTGGCCGAACTTGGACGAGATGAAGGCGACAACCCAGGGCTCCAGTCAAACTCTTCCGAAGAAAGAACAGATCTCCCTGATGGTTTTTGGGCCCTCTACGTGGACGGTTCCTCCAACATATCAGGCACAGGTGTGGGTCTGATCTTGGTCAATCCAGATGGAATTATCGTGGAGTATGCACTGCGCTTTAAATTTCCTGTGATAAATAACAGAGCAGAATATGAAGCTCTGATTGCAGGACTGAGGATCGTCAAAGAGTTAGAAGTAGATCGGCTTCAAGCCTACAGTGACTCTCAATTAGTAGTAGGACAGATCAACAAAAATTATGAAGCTCAGGAGGACAGTATGGCCAAGTATCTCGAAAAGGTAAAGGAGATCATCCCTACCTTCGGCAGCTTCGACATCAGGTAGATCCCAAGAGCAGAAAATACCAGGGCCAACCTTCTCTCCAAGTTGGCTACACTGGCTCCGGCTGAACTACCTAAGGAAGTCTTCTTCGAAGTTCTGAAGTGCCCAAGTACGGAAGAATCACAGCTTGTGATGGAGATCAGCCATGAATCTAGCTGGATCGACTCACTGGTTGCATACCTCAAGGATGGGGTTCTTCCTCCTGATGCAAAAGAAGCTCGGAAGCTTAGGAACTAGGCCTCCCGATATATCCTTTACGAAGGCAAGCTATACAAGAGGTCGTACTCTTTGCCCCTCTTGAAATGTCTCCAGCCTTCTGAAGCTGACTTCGCCTTGAGGGAGGTACATGAGGGAGTCTGTGAAAGTCACCTGGGGGCTAGATCTTTATCCCACAAACTGCTCCGACAAGGCTATTACTGGCCTACCATGTACCATGACTCCATCGAATATGTCAGAAGGTGTGATCGATATCAGAGATATGCAAATATCCAAAGGCAACCTGCCTTCAAACTTACACCGTTGAGTGCCCCATGGTCGATTGCGCAATGGAGGATGGATATCCTCGGATCTTTTCCCATGGCATCCGGGCAGCAGAAGTTCCTCCTGGTGGCAATAGACTATTTCACCAAGTGGGTCGAACCTGAACCTTTAACAAAAATCACAGAAGCTAAAGTGCAGGACTTCGTCTGAAAGTCAATTGTTTGTAGGTTCGGCTTACCCAGAATCCTCATTACTGATAATGGGCAGCAATTTGCTGGAGCAAGGTTTGCTGAATTTTGTGAGGACCTAAATATCTCCCATAACTTCACTTCGGTAGCCCATCCGCAAGCAAACGGCGAGGTCGAGATGACTAACAGGACTCTGTTGCAAGGAATCAAGGCGAGACTTGAAAAAGCAAAGAAAACTTGGGCAAATGAGCTTTATCATGTGTTATGGGCATACCGAACTACTCAGAGATTGCCCACAGGGGAGACCCCCTTTGCCTTAGCCTTCAGGACAAAAGCCGTGATCTCGATTGAACTCAAGCTTCCATCGGTGCGAGTCGTGGCATTCGACGAGCAGCACAACCCACAGGATCTCAAGGCCAACCTCGACTTGTTAGAAGAAAAATGGGAGACAACCCAAGTTCGGATGGCGGCTTACAAGCAGAAAGTAGCCCGCTACTACAATTCCCAGGTCAAAAGCAAAGCCTTTAGAGTGGGGGACCTGGTACTTCGATGAGCCGCTGTCTCACAACCTTAGAATCAAGGAAAACTTACCCCGAACTGAGAAGGCCCGTATGAAGTCAAGGAGGTGTCCGGACCAGAACATACTATCTAAAAGAGCTCGGAGGAGCAGACCTTCCGCGACCATAGAATTCGAAAAATCTGTGAATGTATTACCAATAACTTTGCCTTAAAATTAAAGTTTCATATTTGCATATTTTTTCTTTTAGCACGAGCTTATAATGACAGGAAGTAACTCCCTCATACAATCAAAATTAAGCATGTTAGGAACAGGAGAAAAACCTCATCCTAACATGAGCAAAGTCGAAAGTCCGGTTACTTAAAGATCAAATGGAGGGAGAGACCCTTGCAACAACCCTTATGTGCCCCCACAGCCTTGTTAGAAATAAGAGGAGAACCTCGTCCTAACATGAGCAAAGTCGAAGGTCCGGTTATTTAAAGATCGGATGAGGGGAGAGGCCCTTGCAACGGTCCTTATGTGCCCCAACAACCTTGTTAGGAACAGGAGGAGAACCTCATCCTAACATGAGCAAAGTCGAAGGTCCGGTTACTTAAAGACCGGATGGGGGGAGAGGCCCTTGCAATGGTCCTTATGTGCCCCCATCATCTTGTTAGGAACAGGAGGAGAACCTCGTCCTAACATGAGCAAAGTCAAAAGCTCGGTTACTTAAAGACTGGATGGAGGGAGAGGCCCTTGCAACGGCCCTTATGTGCTCCCACAGCCTTGTTAGGAACAAGAGGAGGACCTCATCCTAGCATGAGCTGAAATTGACTATATCGAGGATAGGAGGAGAACCTCACCCTAACATAAATAAAGATCTGATCGATCAAGACCGGATGAGGAGAAAAGCCTCCTCAGCAGCTCCTTTACATCTCCACAACCTCGCTAAGAGCAGAGGGAAAACCCTCACCTAAAGGGAAAACCCTCGTCCAAATAAAAAGAAAAAAGGAGATAAAAAGGAAAGGCGACGAACTACACCAGCGATAAGTGAAAAACAAACTGCATCAAAGACACAAGGGACCTCATCTCAACGAGGAAGGATACTCCTATCAAAAACCCTCAGTCGCTAAGAGAGAACTCAACACAAGCCGAGGAGAAATCGACTCCCTCAAAGTAATGAGAAGTTCGGATCCCCAAGCTCAAGCACCGAGAGGAAGCGTCACTCAAATGGCCTTGAAATGACCTACGGTCATTAACGAAAAGGGGCAAATCAACACGGCGGTGATCAGGAACCTTCAAACAACATCGACATCGAATAAGACAAAAGATAAAAAAAGTTCGATAAACAACGACTCAATGCAAGAATAGACGAGGAATTACAAACAACGCCGATGCCAAACAAGATGGAAGACAAAAGAAGTTCGGTAAACGATAACTTAATACAAGAATGGACAAGGTAATGAAAATTTTCTTTTTCATTTCATTAGTGAAGTGTACATTATAAAGCCTTGAAGGCCAAAAAAAAAATGACAAGAAAAAAAAAAGAATACATGGAAGGATGAAAGATAAAAAAAAAGGAGCTCTAAGGAAGCTTGGCTTCTTCTGACTTCGAGCTCTCGGTTCCAGTCCTTATTAGGAATTACTTTAAGTTTTTGACTTCTTCTTCCAGTTTCATCTTTCTTAGCAGCATCTCCCAGTACATCTGGTGGAACCGCCGACTTTCACCCTCCGACTCCCGAAGCCTCTTCCTCAGGACCTCAGACTCTGCCTCGGTATCTTTGACCGCCTGCTGCTCGTGGATCAACTGAATCTTCAGCCACTGCAGTTCGGCCTCCTCCCGCCCAAGGGCTACAGACAGCTCTGCCATGGTCCCCCTCAAGGAGCGAAGCTCGTCGGAGCCTTGTGCAGAGGCAGGCTGGACTCTCTCAGACAACTGCCTCTGAAGGCAGGCAACTTCATCGATCGCCATCTTGAGCTTCCTTCGGTAGTCCTCTACCTGCCCACACCAGCCGACCCGGTAGGCATTGTAGTTCGCCTCAGCATCCTGCAGATGCTTTTGAAGGTTGGAGAATTTGATCGACCAGTCTCGATCGCGTTCGGCTTGAGTTGCAAGTCAGGACGAGCTCCCTTCCAACTGGCCGATCTTTTCTCGTGCAGCTGCCAGCTCAACTTCGAGGGAGCTGATCTTGGAAGCCTGAGTCCAAGATCGATCGCTGGCATGTTTTCGGAGTTCCTCAAGCTCCATCACAAAGTTAGCCTTCCTCCGGGTATAGTCCATGAGACCCTTTCTGTGGAGATCCTGAAAGCGAATAGCCTCCACAGTGACTTCCGAATGGCTCTTCCTCAGCCGGTGAAGTTCATCATCCAACTTCTTTGATTTCTTCATCAAGTGACGAATTTTTCTTTTGAGGTCCCGGATCATCAACTTTAGAGGGATCCCCTGTGGTAGGAGAAGAGCTTCGACAGGGCACTGTCATTGGGAGACAAGAGCACCATAGCTCAAATTAGTACAAGAAGATAGAAGAGAAAGAAAGGAATGTAGAAGAAGAAAAAGGAGCTCTCTGTAAAGAAGAATCCGATTTCATTGATTAGATAGTTTTTAAGTACACGAGAACGAAAAAAAATCACCATAAAGAAAAAATACAAAATTAGAGATTTCGGACCTCTGGGACAGAAGTGGAGGGGCTCGACGCCCTCGAAAGGTCGGTCATGGCAGCCGCAGCGGTCGAAGAGGTCCTGGCTGGGGGAGGACCGGTAGTGACTTCGGAAGGTCCGGCTTCATCGTCGGATGCCTCATCTAGGAAGCCGAGGTCCAGCTCGAAAAACTTTTCGGCCACCTTCCCTTGGCAGAGGTCGTAACCCTTGATGAAAGCATCCTGGCCGAACTGGACCTGTAGATCCTCCATCTCGGAGGAGGCCTTGAAATCCTCCACTGCTCGGGCCCCTGCCTCCGAGACCAGGGACGGGATCCGCGCTTTCAGCTCAGAAACCTGCGCCTTCAGTTCGGAGACCTCGGCCTCTACCTTCTTTCTCTCCTCCTCCAAGGTGGCCCTCAGTTCGGACGAGGTTTGTCCCTCCTTCTATAGTGCCTCCTGGAGACTTGTGACCTCGGCGATCTTCTCCTCGAGGCGGGCGGCCTCAGCCAGGCAACCTTCCTCCGCCCAGGCTGCCTCCCTCTTGGCGATCTTCATCGCCTTGACGTTGGTGATGAGCTGGTGTCCAATCTGCAAGAGAGGCCAGGGAGTCAATATAAAGGCTAAGGAGTAAATTAAGTAAAGAAGTGTTGCTCCTAGATTGATTTTGATGATTACAAAGCAGATTGAAGGGATACAAATAATTTTAAATTGAAAAAGTTCTTATGCTCTTCAAGGGTAAAATCATAATTTTACTAAAATCCTGATTTGATAGTATCATTTGGTAGAACAAATGATTTGTAATCTATTGATGAAAATTTTATTGTTTTTGGACTTATATTTTTGAAGTTATAAAGGTTTGAAGTGCATGAGTCGACTCATGAGTCAACTCATGGCACTATGAGCTGATTGGCACGCAAAAATTCTCCTTGGCACGCTAGTTTTTTGGCTTGGCACGACCTGTGAGTCGACTCATGAGTCGACTTCTGCTATTTTGAGCCAAGAAAATCCAGAAACTGAATCTCTGGTCTTTGCAACAGAGGTCGACTCATGAGTCGACCCCTGAAGCATGAGTCGACCCTTGCAACGGAAAATATCAGCAACGGCTATTTTTTTGCCCGTTTTAATTGCCTTTTATGCTTCCTAAAATTGCTCTAACGACTCTTTATCTGCCTAAAATATTTTCTCTTGTTTCTTAAGGCTATAAAAGGTTTCAAATGGTGAAAGAAATAATAGAAAAAAAAATATATATACAAAAGGATCCAAAATCTACACGAGAAAGCCTGAGATCAACGAAATACCCAAAAGAAAAAGAGAGAGGATCCACAATATACAAGAGAGATTGTGAAAAAGAAAAGCAAGAGCATTCAAAGAGAGGATTTTTCAAGCCTATTGTTCAACCTTGATCAAGAGATCTTTCAAAGCCTTCAAGAAGTCCTCAATCAAAGATCATCTTCTTCTCAAGAGTTCATTCAAGCGTTCATCCACCTTGAGAAAATCCAAAAAGGGGATTCTTCATTTGAGTAAAGTATTTTTATTATTATATTTGCTCATTTAAGGAGCTGTTATTGTATTAATTTGTGCTCTAAATTTTCTTACTCTTTGTGAGTATTTGTTCTTGTTTTTGGAGGGTTTCCAAAATAAGGAAAGGTTGATCCGAACCTGAAATCGAAGTGTTTTGGGTTAGCTTGTATCCAGAAAACAAATAGACTAGCTTGGGATAGCTAGTGTCGGAGTTTCCGACTTTTGTATTCGGGTTGAATACAAGTATAGTGGATTGAAATTCCCAAGTAGGAGCTTGAGGAGTGGATGTAGGTGCAAGGTTGGCACCGAACCACTATAAATCCTTGTGTTTGTGGTGTGCTTTCTTGTTTCTCTTTATTTCTTTATTATATCCTTGCATTCTTGCTTTAGGTAATTAATCTTGAATTAAAGTCTTTGTTCTCATTCATCATAAGTAATTAATTAAGCCTAAAATTTTTAGAAACCCAATTCACCCCCCCTCTTGGGTTGCATAGCTGGGCAACAAGTGGTATCAGAGCCCGGTGCTCTAGCCCTTCTTTGATCTAACAATCAAAGAGCCAAAGATCTATGGCAACCCATGTCGGTACTTCTCTAGCCGAGGGGCAATCTACAAACCGACCTCCACTTTTCAATGGGTCTAATTACACCTATTGGAAAGTTCGGATGAAGATATTTATACAAGCACTCGACTATGATATGTGGAGTATCATAGTGAACGGTCCTCACACACTCACCAAGATTATAGATGGTGAGGAGTCAACCAAACCCGAGAAAGAATGGGATGAGGTTGATAAGAAATTGGCACAATTAAATGCTAAAGCTATGAATGTTCTTTATTGTGCACTAGATGCAAATGAATTTAATCGCATTTCTACTTGTGCATCTGCTAAAGAAATATGGGATAGGTTAGAAGTAACCCATGAGGGAACAAATCAAGTAAAAGAGTCTAAAATAAACATGCTTGTACATAAATATGAATTGTTTAAAATGGAGCATGATGAGTCCATAACTGCTATGTTTACTCATTTTACTGATATAATCAATGGTTTGAAGAGTCTTGGAAAATCTTATACTAACAGTGAGCTTGTAAGGAAGATTCTCAGGTCATTGCCAAGAACTTGGGAAGCCAAGGTGACTGCCATCCAAGAAGCAAAGGACTTGAACACTCTACCTCTAGAAGAGCTTCTTGGATCCTTGATGACTCATGAACTTAACATGAAGCAACATCAAGAGGATGAAGTCAAAAAGAAAAGAACCATTGCCCTCAAATCCACAGCTTCGCTTGATGATGAAACGGATGACGCTGAAGATGAAGAACAGGATGAAGAGATTGCACTCAACACCCGGAGATTCAAGAAGTTCCTAAGAAAAAAGAAACAGGGGATGAGAAAGAAGTCATTCACAAAAGGGGAACAAAGCAAAGAGAAAGAGAAAGATCAACTCCTTATATGCTACGAGTGCAAGAAGCCGGAACATTTCAGATCCGAATGTCCACAACTGAAGAAAGGCCCCAAAAAGTTCAAAAAGAAAGCAATGATGGCAACTTGGAGTGCGAGTGATGACTCAAGCTCCGATCAGGAAACCTCAACAGAACAAGCCAACCTGTGCCTTATGGCACACGAAAATGAGGTAACTTCTGAATCCACTAGTGAATTTACTTTTGAAGAATTGCATGAAGCATTCTATGATTTAATTGATGAATTAAAGAAACTAGGGAAGAAAAACAAAGAACTGAAATTGGAAAATCAGTCCTTAGTGAAACAAGCTGAAAACCTTTCGATAGAAAAATCCACCTTGATTCAAGAAAATCAAAACTTAAAAAATGAAATTAACAAACTGAAACCTATAGTAGATAAGTTCACCTTAAGTTCAAACAAACTAAATATGATTCTTGATAATCAGAAAGCTATATATGATAAGACTGGACTTGGCTATAAACCCCTGAAGAAACAAAAATTTCTGAAGAATATTTATGTAAATTATTCAAGTAACAAGTCTACAAATATCACTTGTTTCAAATGTGGTAGAATAGGACATAAATCATACACATGCCTCAAATCTGCAAACACAACTATAAAGAAAATATGGGTTCCAAAAGGAACCATTCTGACTAACCTAAAAGGACCCAAGAAAGCTTGGGTACCTAAGACAGAAACTTGACCTTTGCTTGCAGGTGTGTCTAGCATCCCAAGGAGGAAACAAGAAATGGTATCTTGACAGTAGATGCTCGAGACACATGACTGGTGATGAATCACAATTCATCACGCTTGATGCTAAGGATGGAGGGATGGTCACCTTTGGAGATAATGGCAAAGGAAAGATCATCGGGATAGGTAACATTGGTATCACTCCCTCCAAATACATTGAGAATGTTTTATTAGTTAAAGGTTTAAAGCATAACTTACTTAGCATTAGTCAATTCTGTGATAAAGGATATAAAGTAGTTTTTGAATCATCTGTTTGCATTGTGACTAGTCCTGTTAACGATGGCATTAAATTTATAGGACATAGGCATGACAATATTTATATGATAGATTTGAATGAATTAGCCAAATTAGACATGCAATGCCTAGTATCCTTGAATGCTAAAATTAATGAGACTAGTTGGTTGTGGCATCGTAGACTTGCACATATTAGCATGCATTCTCTTTCAAAATTAATTAAAAAGGAATTAGTTCTCGATTTGCCAAAATTGAATTTTAAAAGGATAGAATTTGTAATGCATGCCAATTAGGTAAACAAACTAGAGTTTCATTTAAATCCAAAAATACTGTTTCAACTTCTAGACCTTTAGAGCTCTTACATATGGACTTATTTGGACCAACAAGAACCACTAGTCTAGGAGGAAAATGATATGGCTTTGTAATTATAGATGATTACTCTCGTTTTACTTGGGTTTTCTTTTTGGCACACAAAAATGAAACTTTTCATATTTTCACTAAATTTCATCGAAAAGTCACTAATGAAAAAGGATTTTCAATTCAAAATATTAGAAGTGATCATGGAACTGAATTTGAAAATCAAGATTTTGAAAATTTTTGTGATGAAAATAGAATTAGTCATAACTTCTCTGCTCCTAGGACACCCCAACAGAATGGGGTAGTTGAAAGGAAAAACAGAACCTTAGAAGAAATGGCCCGTACCATGCTTTGTGAAAGCAACCTTCCAAGATATTTTTGGGCGGAAGCCATTAACACAGCATGTTACATTTTAAATCGTACATTAATTAGATAATTTTTAAAGAAAACCCCCTATGAACTTTGGAAAGGAAGAAAACCAAATATTGCATATTTTCATATTTTTGGTTGCCGATGTTTTGTATTAAATAATGATAAAGAAAGACTTAGTAAATTTGATGCAAAATCAGATGAAGCAATCTTTCTAGGTTACTCCTCCACTAGTAAAGCATTTAGAGTTTTCAACAAAAGAACTTTAGTAGTTGAGGAGTCCATACATGTTGTTTTTGATGAATCTAACGATCTTCCTTCAAGGAAGAATGAGGGTGTTGATGATGCAGATCCACTAATAGAAGGTATGAAGGAGATCAATCTGAAAGATTCAGCAACTCCAGAAGACAAGGATCAAGAAGACGAACAAGATGAGAGAGGTGAAGAAATTCAAGAACAATCTCAAGGTACAAATAACCTACCCAAGGAATGGAGGTATGTTCACAATCACCCTAAGGAGTTAATTATTGGTGATCCTATGCATGGGGTAAAAATCCGTTCTTCACTTAGAGATGTAGTTAATCATTGTGCTTTTGTATCTCATCTTGAACCTAAAACTTTTGAAGAAGCTAAAAATGATCATAATTGGATTAATGCTATGCAAGAGGAACTTAATCAATTTGAAAGAAATAATGTTTGGACCTTAGTATCAAGACCTAAAAATTATTCAATAATTGGCACAAAATGGGTCTTTAGAAACAAATTAGATGAGCATGGAAATGTAATTAGAAATAAAGCAAGACTGGTTGCTAAGGGATATAATCAAGAAGAAAGAATTGATTTTGATGAAACCTTTGCACCTGTTGCTAGATTAGAAGCTATTAGACTTCTACTTGCATATGCTTGCTTTATGAAATTCAAATTATTTCAAATGGATGTTAAAAGTGCATTTTTAAATGGATATATTGCTGAAGAAGTATATGTAGAACAACCTCCTGGATTTGAAAATCATGCTTTTCCTAATCATGACTTTAGATTAAATAAAGCTTTATATGGATTAAAACAAGCACCTAGAGCATGGTATGAAAGGCTAAGCAAATTTCTACTAAATAATGGTTTTTCAAAAGGTAATGTAGATACAACCCTATTTATTAAAAGAAATCAAAATGATATGCTAGTTATACAAATTCATGTTGATGACATAATTTTTGGGTCTACTAATGAATCCCTTTGTCAAGACTTTGCTAAGCTTATGCAGGGGGAGTTCGAGATGAGCATGATGGGAGAACTCACCTTCTTCCTCGGATTCCAAATCAAACAATCAAAAGATGGAATCTCCATCACCCAAAGCAAGTACACCAAGAAACTACTCAAAAGATTTGGAATGGAGAACTGCAAACCAATTGGCACAACAATGAGTCCCTCATGTAAGCTTGACAAGGATGATGAAGGTAAATGTGTAGACTTAAAATACTATAGAGGTATGATTGGCTCATTATTATATTTAACTGCAAGTAGGCCTGATATCATGTTTAGTGTTTGTTTATGTTCTAGATATCAATCTAATCCTAAAGAATCTCATTTGAATGCTGTTAAAAGAATCCTTAGATACTTAAATGGTACTCAAACTCTAGGGTTATGGTACTCTAAGGACTCACAAATTGATTTATTAGGATATTCAGATGCTGATTTTGCTGGATGTAAATTAGATAGAAAAAGCACAAGTGGAACTTGCCAATTTCTTGGAGTTAACCTAATCTCATGGTTTAGCAAGAAACAAAATTCGGTGGCACTGTCTACGGCTGAGGCCGAATACATTGCAGCCGGAAGTTGTTGTGCTCAAATCTTGTGGATTAAGCAACAACTCGAAGACTTTGGAATCAAACTTAATGAAACACCAATAAGATGTGACAACACAAGTGCCATAAATCTATCTAAAAATCCAATTCAACACTCAAGATCCAAATATATTGAAATAAGACATCATTTTATAAGAGAACATGTTCAAAACAAAAATATAATTCTTGAATATGTTTGCACTGAAAACCAATTAGCTGATATCTTTACAAAGGCCCTTAGTGAGGATAAATTCTGTGAAATTAGGAGAAATCTAGGAATTCTAGATCCATATGCCTGAATTTTTCTCAATTTCTAAAGAATTGATGTCAAAAACTATTAGAGCTCAATTTCCAACATCTATCCTGGTCCCAAAAGCTCAAATTTATCATTCTAAAAACTTATCATTGAGCAAAACTCCTTCTCCCAAAATTTTAAATTTTTTTGGAATTTATTCATATTTTTTCCTGATTTTCTGAACTTCATGAGTCGACCCCCATGAGTCGACTCAATGGCAAACTTGTAAATCCCACCAACTTCCAACGGGCTCATTGTTTTTATATGGGTTACTGTTCGTGAGCCGACCCATCCTCTCATCTTCCTCCTTCCAAAAGCCGACTTCTCAAATTCCTTTTGCTCCAAATCCAAGGATCTAGTTCGAGGCATTTCTCCCTCCTCCTCTCCACCAAAAATCGCCACCTTGGAAAGGGATTTTTTGTGCTTTCTCATATTGTTTGGCGCGGTTGGAACGTGCCCTAGCACTTCACCAATCTTCCCAAATCCACTTCTTTTCTCCACCAAAATCCCTCTTCACTCTCTTGTGATCCCTCCTCCACTCAATTCAAGTCTCCTTGCCTGCTACTATATTGAATATGGCTCCAAAAATGAAACTTCCCCAAAGAAGAAAGTCAATTCGTGAGCCTGAAGAAATTGTCCGAAAGAAAAGGCATGCTCAGTCTTCCCTGCTCCCACTCCAGTTTCAGTATCTGCTCAAGGTCCCTCTCAATCCTTCCCAAGCCCCAGTGTGAATCCTCTTTCAGATAGAAAAGTTGAAACTGGGAAGAATATAGATTTTCGGTTCTTTAAGAAAGAGGGTTTTACATTTGCAAGTAAGATTAAAAACCAAGGATGGGATTTCTACTGCTCCCTTAAGGAAGTCACCTATGTTGACCTAGTTAGAGAATTCTACCAGAACCTACATTATGAAAATGGGTCAGTGACTTCAACAGTCAAGGGAATTGATATTTGCTTAGATTCTAGCATATTGGGAGAAATTCTTCAGTTGCCTAGTGAGGGTTACTCTTACATGGAACTCCCAGTAAAAGAAGAGGGGATCAGAATTATTCTAGGAGGAACTTATTCAGGAAGTTTAAACAAATTGGAAGCAAAGATTTTGTCCATTGAGATGAGAATCCTGCATCAGATGGTAACGAAGCTCTTCTTTCCTAGGAGTGGTAGACACGATTTACTTTCCAGCAGAGATGTATGTATCATGTTTCATGTCATCACCCAGACCCCCCTGAACCTCCCTGCACTTATGATAGAGGCCATGAGAGAGACTTTGAACAGATCCAAGGCACACTTGCCTTATGGTATGGCCCTTACTAGAGTATTTAGGAGGTTTGGAGTTAGCTGTGAGGGGGAGGCTTCTACTAAACTCTCTCATGTGGACACTTTCAACCAACACACCCTGCACCGAATGGGATTTACTAAAACTGATGGTGGTTGGATCAAGGGATCTGAGGAGAGAGCTGAGGACAGAGCTGAAGAAGAAGGTCCATCATCTCCTGTCCATGACTTCAGGGCAGCATCATCAAATATCCAGTTCATTCCTGATACAGAGGCTGGCCCTTCAGAGTTTACTAGGATGCCCACACCAGTGTATCAGCCAGAGAGCAAAGCACCTCATTCAGAGTTCAGACTGGCTGACGATCAGATCGAGCATATATCACAGCGTGTGGCTTCTTTGCTGTCTAGTCAGTGGAGTAGTACTTCTTTTGCACCAAGAGCCACTTCTTCTGATCAGACCATTACTCCCCACATCTCCACCTTGTTTCAGATGATATCAGATCAGTCCATCCGGATCCAGCAGCTTGAGGACACAGTCTGGAGACTGACTGGCAGAGTTCTTGACTTGCAGGGGCAAGTCCTTGCTTTGGCCCATCCCAAGCCACAGGAGTCAACTATTGAGGTCACAGACCTCACTGCAGAGGCTGGCAGGCTCAGAGGAGCACTAGAGGGTGGATATGAGTTACTGAGGAGAGAGATCCGAGGATCGAGTGAGCATGCAACCACTCAGTTCACTGCTCTACTTCAATCTGTTTTCAGAGCACTGAACGTACTTGATTCTATCAGACTCACCCTTTCTGTTCAGTCCTTAGCCTCTCAGCGTACTCAGCCACCCAGTTCATCTCGCTCTCCTGCTCGTGCCAGAGGCAGACGGGGTAGAGGACGCACTTCAGATCCATCAGCTTCTCATACCATATCTGATGACTCCGATCCATGACTTGTCTTGATCATTATTAGATCCTAGGTGTTAGTGTTTTGTTCTAGGATCTGTATTTTTGGGGGCCATGTATTGACAATTAACTGATTAATTTTTATATTAAGAACTATGTATTGAAACAATTATGATTTTATTGGAATCATCTTTTACTTATATTTCTACCTTTTGTAATGATGTTGATCATATTTTGGTTATATATATTCTCCTTGTTGAAATATTGTCTTCTCTTTGTTGTTGTTTGCTGTTAATAATTGTTGTATTAAGGGGAGCAAACATCTGTGATTAACTCTAAAGGGAGAAAAATTAAAGAATATTTTAGAAAAAGGAGAAGTTAACCATGTTTGATGATGTCAAAAAGGGGGAGAAATTAAACAAAAAGCAACTCATCAAAAGCAAAACCCTAAATTATTCAAAAGCAAAATCCTAAATTATGAGAAATTTGGTATCAGACAGAAATTAAACAAAAAGCAATTAAATTATGAGCAATTAAAGAAAAAGCAAGCAAAATCCTAAATTATGAGAAATTTGGTATCAGACAGAAATTAAAGAAAAAGCAATTAAATTATGAGCAATTAAAGAAAAAGCAACCCATCAAAAGCAAAACTACAAATTATGAGAAATTAATGAATGAATTGAAGAATTTAAAGAACAATATCAAAAGTACAATGCTAAGTACAATGCAATTATGTAACTTTTAAATTACTTCTTTACATATGCTCTGATTTACTTTAAAAATTTTAATATGCTCTGATATACTTTAAAAAATTTCAACTTGCTTTGATACATCTTTTGAAATTTTATTTACCTTGATACATCTTAAGAAATTTAACTTATTCTGATACATCTTAAAATTTTTTTTAACTTGCTCTGATACATTATAAAATTTTCTCTGATACATTACAAAATCTTCTCTGATACATTGTAAAATTATTTTCTTGCTCTGATACATTGCAAAATTTATTTTGCTCTGATATAACTTAAACTCAAAATGAGCTAATACACTTTCAAAATCAACTCTTAAACATACTTTGGCACACATAATTTTTTATCATAAAGCAATTAAAGCACATAAGTATTTTTTGCTCTGATGCTAAAACTAAAATCAAATGAGAATGAAATTTTCAAAATACAGCTTAATCTGATAACAAAAACAAGTTTTCCGCTCTAACACCAAAATCACATATTCCAATGAGCATATCTTCAAATCTTTAAAAAAATAGATAAACTATTTTTGTATATGACCATTTATATTACATGCCAAAAGAATCTTACTCTTTTCAAGCATATAAATCTATAATGCATTCTTTTGAAATTATTGATTCACATAAATGCTTTTGTTCAAATATTTTGTCATCATCAAAAAGGGGAAGATTGTTGCTCCTAGATTGATTTTGATGATTACAAAGCAGATTGAAGGGATACAAATAATTTTAAATTGAAAAAGTTCTTATGCTCTTCAAGGGCAAAATTGTAATTTTACTAAAATCCTGATTTGATAGTATCATTTGGTAGAACAAATGATTTGTAATCTATTGGTAAAAATTTCATTATTTTTGGACTTATATTTCTGAAGTTATGAAGGTTTGAAGTGCATGAGTCGACTCATGAGTCAACTCATGGCACTATGAGCTGATTGGCACGCAAAAATTCCCCTTGGCACGCTAGTTTTCTGGCTTGGCACAACCTGTGAGTCGACTCATGAGTCGACCCACAAGGCATGAGTCGACTCATGAGTCGACTTCTACTATTTTGAGCCAAGAAAATCCAGAAACTAAATCTCTGGTCTTTGCAACAGAGGTCGACTCATGAGTCGACCCCTGAAGCATGAGTCGACTCATGAGTCGACTCCTGCGATAGAAAATGTCAGCAACGGCTATTTTTTTGTCCGTTTTAATTGCCTTTTATGCTTCCTAAAATTGCTCTAACGGCTCTTTATCTGCCTAAAATATTTTCTCTTGTTTCTTAAGGCTATAAAAGGTTTCAAATGGTGAAAGTAATAGTAAAAAAAAAACATATATACAAAAGGATCCAAAATCTACACGAGAAAGCCTGAGATCAACGAAATACTCAAAAGAAAAAGAGAGAGGATCCACAATATACAAGAGAGATTGTGAAAGAGAAAAGCAAGAGCATTCAAAGAGAGGATTTTTCAAGCCTATTGTTCAACCTTGATCAAGAGATCTTTCAAAGCCTTCAAGAAGTCCTCAATCAAAGATCATCTTCTTCTCAAGAGTTCATTCAAGCGTTCATCCACTTTGAAAAAATCCAAAAAGGGGATTCTTCATTTGAGTAAAGTATTTTTATTGTTATATTCGCTCATTTAAGGAGCTGTTATTGTATTAATTTGTGCTCTAAATTTTCTTACTCTTTGTGAGTATTTGTTCTTATTTTTGGAAGGTTTCCAAAACAAGGAAAGGTTGATCCGAACCTGAAATCGGAGTGTTTTGAGTTAGCTTGTACCCGGGAAACAAGTAGACTAGCTTGGGATAGCTAGTGTCGGAGTTTCCGACTTTTGTATTCGGGTTGAATACAAGTATAGTGGATTGAAATTCTCAAGTAGGAGCTTGGGGAGTGGATGTAGGTGCAAGGTTGGCACCGAACCACTATAAATCTTTGTGTTTGTGGTATGCTTTCTTGTTTCTCTTTATTTCTTTATTATATCCTTGCATTCTTGCTTTAGGTAATTAATCTTGAATTAAAGTCTTTGTTCTCATTCATCATAAGTAATTAATTAAGCCTAAAATTTTTAGAAACCCAATTCACCCCCCCTCTTGGGTTGCATAGCTGGGCAACAAGAAGCAAGAAAGAGAAAAAAGTGAATTAACCTACTTCGAGAAAAGATCCTAGAGAGTCCCAGACCCACAGCTCAAGATCAGCAAGGACGATCCTCTGGACGACCTCGGGCAGAATGCACCCTTCGACCAGCCTCTTTATTAAATCCCTATTGTTGAAAGAATTTTCCCCCAGATCTTCCTCGAAGCCGCCGGCCCCCTCGACGGCAGCCTTGCGGCTATGGCTCTTGCAGGCCAGGGTCTTCTTTCTCCTCCTCCTTTCGGCCCCGGGTGCCCCCTCGGGACGAGCCTCTGGAGTGGGATCCTCGATCGGGGGGCTCCTTGAAGAGACTCGGGGACTTCAGGTTCGACGTCGGAGGGACGTCGATGGCAACGGCCACCTGAGCAGGCACGGTCGAGCTCGTCTCTTCTGTCTTGGCTCTCTTCGCTGACCCCGAAGTCGAGGCACCTTTTTCTCTTGTGGGTCTTGAGACCCTGGGCTAACCTCCGAACCACGCCTGCATCCATGTCTGCAATAAAAGAAGATCAACACGGCTCAGAGATAGAATAAGAGAAAGGAGAAGCAGCAAAAATAAAAAAAAATAAAAAATAAAAAAATAATGGTACCGGTAGGGTTAAGAGGATTCAGACCGACGTTAAACAAGAGTTGTTCCTTCAAAAGTTCAGAGAGGAGGGGGGCTTGATAGGCCTCGAGCTTATTGGAGGCTTTGAGGTCGTCTCTTTTCAGGTTAGAAGCCCGACGGACGGAATCCCTCAGAGAGCCCCAAGGGGGTAATCCCAGCTCCAAGGTCGGGCATCGGACATAGAAGAACCTCTCCTTCCAGTTGTGGATAGAAGAGGGGGCACCTTTCAGCAACCCCTTTCTACCGAACTGGGAGGAGAAGTACCACTAGTCCTTTGTCGAAGGGTGATGCTTGAAGGTATAGAAATTCCTGAACAGAGAAAGGGTTGGCTGGACTTCGACTAGGCGACAAAGGGAAAGAAACCCTATCAGAAATCTAAATGAGTTCGGCACTACAGAAACTAAAGAAATGTTTAAAAAATGGAAGAGAGCGATGACAAAAGGCGGAAGCGGAAGTCGAAGTCCGGCGTGGAAAGCCTCTTGGTATAAACAGAAGCAGCCAGGGGGAGGAGCACTGGCCCGGCCAGTTGGCCCGGGAAGCTCCAGCTCGTACTCTGGAGGAACCCCGTACTGAATCCTAATCAATGAGAGTTCCTCCGAAATCAGAGAGCAGGGGATGGTGTCTGGTACCAAGATCGGACGAGGTTCATCTACAGAACTTAGGTTTTCGGGAGTTGGGACGGACAAACTCTTAGAACTACTAGAGGAAGAAGTGCTGGAGGACATTATGGATCGAGCAAAAACCCTAAAAATCCCAAAAAAATTGAAAAAAATAAGAGATGGGGCGCTTGCGAAAAACTGAACAGGCGGAATGTAACAGAAAAAAATGAAAGAAGAACACCAAAATTAAAAATGAAGAGGAGAGTTCTGAAACTAACCTAGACTGGTCCGAGAAGTGCAGAGAGGCAGAGAGGGGGATCGACTCGAAGAACGCCTAAGGCCGAAAGGGATGGAGCTCTCGGGGAAGAAGAAGAAGGGCACTAACAGGACTCTCAGGAAAAGTGAAATCCCTGGAAGGGGGGAGCGGGTTTAAATAGGCAACAGGGCCCAGCGTAGTAATGATTGTGGATCTCCTCTGGCCGACCTACACTCGCCACGTGTCCCACTCACTATGGCAGGCGGCTGAAAATGGCTGACAGCTGATAAAATTATTATTGCACCGTACCTAGAGCAATGCTCCAGCAAAAATTTCGAAAAAATCTTTTCGGATCACCTTGATTTGAAAAGACTCCGGCACCAGCGCGCCAAATGCCAAAATATCTGAAAACCACCGAGTACGAAAATCAAGAGAGGCAACTTTAGCTGTGAGAATTTCTCTATACTTCCTTCATTCGGAACCCAAACTTGAAAGTAGGGGGACTGGTGTTGGGTATATAATACCCCCAGCCGAAGTTTGTAAAAGGCCGACCCTTCTAAGACTTTTTCGGCTTCCGACCTTGTGTGGCATCTTTCTGAACCCCCTCGACCGTTTGAGCTTCCATAATACCATCCGGACTTCTCCGACAATGAGCTTCTCCATTCATTTACCGGACTGCTCCAAACACCCTCTAAACTCCGCCATCAGCCGATTTTCTACAGTGATCAACTATTCTCCGAATCCCTTTCAGACTTCTTCCAACCACGGACGACTCTACTTCGAACTTCTTTCAAACTTCGTCAATATCTGAGCTTCTCCAACAATAAGATTTCTACAGTAACCAGACTCCATCCAAGTTTTTACGACGGTCGACCGCCTTTCGAGTTCCATCCGAGCTCCTACGAGAATCGGATTTCAGCCGAACTCCTACAGTGGATGGATCCTAGACGAATTTCGATAATGGAAGGGCTCCACCAGCTGGATCTCTACTCTGAACTTCTACCGCAAGCAGTCTACTCTGAACTCCTACTGCAGGTGGCCTACTCCGGATCTCTACTGTAAGCGAATTCCATTCAAGCCTCTACTGTAAACAAATTTCTTTCGAACTTCTATTACAGGTAGACTTCAGCTGAGCTTCTTCAAAGCCGGATCCCAGACGAGCTTCTACAACGGGACAGGCTCCACCAGTCGGGTCACTACTCCAAACTTCCATGACAATCGATCTTTGATCGAGCTTCTGCAATAAGCGGCCTCCTTTCGGCCTTCTGCAAGAACCGGACTCCATCTGAACTTCCATAATGGATGGATTCCGGACGAACTTCTACAACAGATGGGCTCAGCAGCTGGATTTCTACAACGGTCGATCGCCTCCGATGTCTGCCGAACCTTCCCAGCCATCAACCTTCAATAGCGTCAGCCGGACTTCAACAACGCCATCCAGACTTCCACAGGATCCCCAGATTCCTCCAGAAGACGAACCTCCCCAACGCCATCCGAAGTCCACCGCCAGCCGACCCTCTGCCAGATTCTTCATGAAACCAGACTTCCCCAATAGAAAGTCCCCGTCCGAGCTTCTACAGCAGATGGTTCCCGCTTGCAGCATCAGTGCTCTAGGCACCCAACAACAGTAGACCCATCATGACCTCGGAAATATCCGAGCTTCTCCTAGATCAATGAGATAGAGAGCCATTTCGCTCCATCAGACATCCCAACCGAGCTTCAGCTGACAGATCCGAACTCTCTGGCAAGTCGCGACAATGGCTGCTACCCTACTCCACTCTCTGTAATAGATTCCACGTGGCTCCACCACTCTCTGGCAAGTCGCGACAATGGACACCACTCCACTTTCCGTAACAAACTCCACGTGGCTCTGAACGGCCCCTGACGCCATTACTCTCCGTAACAAACTCCACGTAGCTCTGAACGGCCCCTGACGTCACTACTCTCCGTAACAAACTCCGCGTGGCCCTGAACGGCTCACTACCAGGCAGTTACAAACATCACTGTCAATCAGTTATGCTCTCCGTCTATAAAAAGGGATCTCCAGATACGTTCTTCTCTAAGCTCT
>NC_025998.2:35027735-35077223 GCF_000442705.2 Elaeis guineensis
CCAACTGATAGCGCCACCATTATATAAGAAGATATTTTCTAATATCAATTTTCAATCATCAGTATCAGACATGAAGTTGGAATTAGTATACCCCAACACTTTAAGTTCTCCATTCCCAAAGATCAAAAATATATCCTTAGTCCTTCTCAAGTACTTAAGGATATATTTCATAGAAGTCCAATGCTCTTCATCTGGATTCGACTGATATCTGCTTGTGACACTCACAGTATAGATGATATCAGGTCATATACAAAGTATGACATACACGAGACTCCCTATGACTGAACGTAAGGGATCTTGCTCATGCGTTCAATTTCTTCTGTTGTGTTGGGGCATATATTTTTGGAGAGATGAATATTATGTCTGAAGGGTACTAAACTCCTCTTAGAGTTTTTCATGTCGAACCTCTTCAATACTTCTTTAATGTATATTTTCTATGACAATCCTAGCATCTTTCTAGATCTATCTCTATAGATCTTAATTCTCAAAATGAAGGATGCCTCACCTAGGTCTTTCATGAAACTTTTTTTGAATAACCAAACTTTGACCGATCTTAACATAAAATATCATTTTCAATCAGGAGGATGTCATCCATGTATAATATAAAAAATATAACAGTGCTCCCACTAACCTTTCTAAAGACATATGGTTTCTTCTCGTTCTTGATGAAACCAAATGATTTAATTACATCGTTGAAATGAGCATTCCAACTCTGAGATGCTTGCTTGAGTCTATAAATAGACCTTTGTAGTTTGCAAACTTTATGATCACTATCACTAAAAGTGAAATCAAGTAGCTATTTCATATAGATATCTTTCTCAAGATATCCTTTTAATAAAGCCATTTTCACATCCATTTGTTATATTTTGTAATCGAAATATGCTGCAACAATAAGCAGTGTGTGGATGGACTTAAGCATGGCCATAGACGAGAAAGTATCCTGATAGTCAATGCCTTCATGCTTACTATACTCTTTCACCACGAGCCTAGCTTTAAAGGTCTTTACTTTTCATCTGTACCTATCTTTTTCTTAAAGATCTATTTACATCCAATAGGTACAATACCTTCAGATGGATTTACCAAGATTCAGATTTGGTTTGAGTGTATCGAATCAATTTCTGACTTCATTGCCTCTAACCATTTTTTGAAGTCGATATCTGTTATTGTCTCGTTATAAATTTTGGGGTCATCTTCATGTACTCCATTTTTTGTAAGAAATATTTTCTCTACATCCTTTGAGATAATACCTAAGTACCTCTCAAGAGGATGAAAAATCCTATTAGACTTATGAGGTGGAGGAGGAAGTGTGTGGATCAGCTCAGACTGAATTGGTTCCTCAGGTTTCAAGACTCGCTGCTATTCAGAGACTTTCTCCTCGAGCCTAATTTATCGTCCCATACCTCCATCTTGAATAAACTATTTTTCAAGAAAGACTACATGCCAACTTACAATTACATTATGATCTTTCAGAAGATAGAAGTAATATCCCAAAGACTCCTTAAGATATCTAATAAAATGAACTCTAAGGGATCTGATTTCTATCTTGTTCGTCTATTATCATTTGACATGGGCTGAACAATCCTAAATCTTGAGGTGACTCAAATTTGATTTCTTATCATGCCATATCTTACATGGCGTGATAGAAATAGTTTTAGATGGAATCTTATTCAGCACATAAATGGCAATCAAAAGATAATATCCTTAAAAAAAATAGAAAGGTCTGTGAAGCTCATCATGGAACAGACTATATCTAATAAGATCTAATTTCTCTATTCTGAAATTTTGTTGAGTTGAGGCATTCTAAGTGGAACACTATGAAACTATACCATCTTCCTTAAGATAATTGAAAAATTCTCTACTAAGGTATCACCTCCTCGATCTGATCAAAAAACCTTAAGGGGCTTTCTAATTTGTTTCTCCATTTTATGTCTGAATTCTTTGAACTTTTTAAAGATTTAAGACTTGTGATGCATAAGGTACACATACCCATACTGTAAAAAATCATCAATAAAGGTAATAAAGCAGAAAAAACTTTCTCTGGCTAGCACATCGAATGGGCCGCGAACATCAGAATACACCAGAGCAAGTATTTTTGTGGTTCTTTTCCCATATCCTACAAAGGATAGCTTGGTCATTTTTTTCTGAAGGCATGACTCACAAACTGGATATGACTCGAAAATCAACGGATCCAACAGTCTAATTTTCTCCAATCTGTTAATCCTGTCTTCTTCTATGTGATCTAGCCTTAGGTACCAAAAATATTTTTCATTTATATTATCTCTAGGATATTTAGAACCTATGGCATTCATATTTTGCTCGACATAATTCTCAGAAATATCTATATGTAACTGAAAGAGACTGTTGATAAGAAAATCACTTTTAATTTTATTATTTCTAAAGTAAATATTATAGTCATCCTTAAAGAAACTAATTGTATAATTTTCATGCATTAAGCAAGAGATAGAAATTAGATTCCTGCTCACAACAGGTACAAAGTATTGAAAAATATATCTCAAAGCCAATCATTAGACGATTGTGCTCATTTTGTAAATTATATATAAATTTTTATTAATAAAAATTATTTAATATTTTTATTACAAATTGATCATCTTTGAACTCCTGTATTGTAATAAAGTCCTTAGGACTATAATTAATTAATAAAGGAGGATTTGTTATTAAGTCTTTAAAAATATTTGCGACCAAATGATACGCTATTACTAGGACAATAGCGATATCAAGTGTAGATCATTGTATGCCATATGAGTTGATTGTCCTTTTAACCAAGGAGTATGGAGATATTGTTATGACATACAGATGGAATGTAGGAGTACATTCGCATCAAATGTGACTATGTGCTGAGCACTTTGCCGTCAAGAGTAGCTTGTGAAGGGTATGGGTATAAATGTCCCTTAGATCTGAAACCACCATGATGATCTGTAAGTAACTCACTATACTTTAATATCAGACCATCTGAGTTTCTAACTCAATGACGGAAGGATATTGGGTGCAATCAAGTACTTATCAAGTTGGTGTGTGAGTCAAAAAAGAATTGACCCCTCTGAATTAGTAGGAGATATGCATCAATATATTTCAATTCAGTAAAATCTTGACTAGGATAATCTATGAGATGGATTTGAAAAATTGAAATATAATATGATCAACTAAATTAGGGTTGACAGTTAAATCCTAGGTCACCTTGAGTATTTGGGTCAAAAGGATGAATTATACGATAACCATATGCCAGTTAGTTCTAGAAGGTTGCTTTGTAATATTTTGACCTATCCGATCGTCTGGTCACCACTGCTAAATGGTTACATCAATTGGTATAAAAAATTATTCCTATGCTACCAACTTAGGTTTGAACCTATAGGGTCACATGCATTAGAAGATTTGGTCAGATCAGTTGGCTAAGGATTCCAATTGAATTGTGACTCCGGTGAAGAGTCCTACTTGGACTAGAACTCTGTGGGAGAGTCCCACTGAGACTGGGACTCTACTATTAATAGAGAATTAATTAGTAATTAAATTATTAATTGACTCAATTTGATTGAGCAAAGAGCTTTGGATCAAGTCTAATTGAATTGGATTCAGTTCGACTCTGATTGGGTTTGATATGATCGAGTCCAATTACAAGAAAAATTTGATCCTGATTCGATCAGGATTTTGACTCGACTAATTCTTAATTGGGTTAAAAATTTGATGAGATATCTAAGTTTTTAATTAGATTAGGTTCATTTCTATCAGTGGGTTCAATCCAAATTTGATTTGGATTAGAATCAGAATTGAAAAAGAAGAGTCCTTGTCAACTTGGACTCTATCCTTATCTTTTGTGCCACTCCTGAACCCATGCCAATTTCTCCATGCCTAATTGGATTTGGGTTATAATTTTTGATGTTATGATAGAGGGTCCATAAGAGTAGATGGCAATATTTGATGAGTCATAATCTTATCTATTGCCTAATTCGAATGCGATCCGAATTAGAGATAAGATGTAAACTGGGAAAAAGATTTTTCATACAAGAAAATTTGTTGGTGCCATATTGATTTTTTTCTATTTTTCTTGGAGAGTTTTTAGGTGTGTGAGATACAAGATCTCCATCCCCACACCAACTCTCTAATCTAGAAATTTTTGGACACACAAAAAGGTTTGTTGCGTGGTGTATATGGCATCCTCCCTTGGATGAAATTCTAATTCCAAGTCTATATAAAGGAGCCTCCTCTCCTTTGGCATGATGGATGATCAATTCTCTTACTATTTTTTGATTTTTTATAGCTCTTCTCCTTCTCCTCTTTTCTTCCTTCAGATTTTCTACTACTTTGGAGTGTCTAAGGTGCTTGTAGAAGAAAAAAGAGATCAGCTGTTGAAGTTGCTTGCAGACTAGCATCTCCAAGTCCCTGATCTACGCCAGTCTTCACATGAATTTTTTTATAGAGGCTAGATGACTTTGTGTGGCTGTGAGTAATCTAAGAAACACCTTCTCCAACCATTGGACTAGAAGAGATAAAGATCAAAATTTATTTGGTAATGATCTCTAACTTGTTTTGAATCCTATGGTAGATCTAATAGTTAGATCTAGATTTTCAGCATCGATGAGATCGATGCATATTTTTATTTTTAAATCTAAAGTATATATTTTTTATATCAAAGATAATGATATGATAGTTTAAGATTAGATCTTATACATATAATTAGAATTAAATTGTTTAATCATTCGTTTCCATTGTACAAAAAATTTAAAATCGTATGTACTGCACTGCCTCATATTTCCTTCAACTGGTATCAGAGTATGGTTGTTTTGATGTAAATTAATATCACTTTAGATCTAATTTTTTCTTATTTGATCTGATTATTTATGATTTAGGTTAGATCTAAATTAGTTTATTTTTAGATGTGATTATTATCTGTTTAAATTAGATATTCTGAGTAGCCAAGTACTCAGATTGGGTAATCATCAGGCCATCCGATCATAGGAGCAAGTAGAGTTTCATGACCCTCTCCTCCCATTCAATGAGATGCTCTTCATGGCATGTAGGGGTACTACTATGAGGTCTCGTGAAGAAGAAAGTAAAAAGAGAAAACTTACTTTCTTGTAAAATTCTAGATCTTGAAATCCTAGGTGTTGTTGTATGTGATGCTAGTTATGAAGAAACTAGTTACATCTAATCTTATTTAATCAAAATTATTTTAAATTAAAATCATAAAAATTTAGATTTGATCTAAAATATTTTATGATTTAATATAAAAAATTTATATAAAAAATTATTTTCAAAATCTTAACCATATTGATGCAAAACTTAATTAAGAATTAAGTGTTAAACTTAATAGATCTAGAATTATGATTTAGATCTAATGATATTGCATAAAACATGGGGCGTAGGTTAGCTCAAATCAGATCTTTCTCTTTAATTATATTAGACCTAAGGTTAGAATCAAAAAATTGGTTGACTATGTAGAGAAATTGATTAATTCTAACCAATTGTTATATTAGATTAATTAGGATTTCTCTAGTACAATAGTTGTAAATGGTCAAGTTCATGTCTTTGATTAGATCGAATGGACCTTTATTGTGGCTCAGTGGTTGAATCCGAATCATTAGGTTGGTCAAATCAAAATTAGTTAATCAATTGATGTCTAAGGTAAGTTTGATATTTCGATCAGTGATTTTTAATTGAGAACGGCTTACCTGGTCATTTCGATGGTGTCTAAGGCAAGCTTAGCAGACCCTCCCACCGATCTCATTTACCTGACCAATTTGGTGAATTAGATTTTGATTAGATTGCTAAGTGATTTGAGTTAGCTCATACCATTAAGGTTGATCAGTGTGACTGATCTAGGTGTCAGTTTAATCAGCATGACCTAATCCTATTCAATGACTTGGTGAAATCAGTGGAAGAATTATGGTCCACTGATTGATCTTCTCTTCTCTCTTCTCTAAACTGATTAAATTTTTTAAATTATTAGATCTCTAAAATGAGCTAGTTATGGTGATAACTAGATCATAGCCTCCCATTAAGGTGAGTGATAATGAGACTATTATTTCTGATTGACATTGTAGGCACCATCCATCTGGTGTTCTTTCTGAATGATGGAATTATCATTCATCATATAATGATTTTGTTAAACTATTTGATGATGGTTAGGTTGACTGAGCTATCCTCAGATCTGATTACTCATTAGTTAGAATCATCGAGTAGGTTCATGTTAATGGTTTGACCTAATCGAAACTTTCAGTGTAGGTCCATCACCTACTGAAATGAAATCTGATGCTAAATTAAGTACTAAAAGTTATTTGGAGAAATAATTGGTTGAGAACCTACCCATAGATGCATATGAGTTGATCGAGCTATCCTCAGGCCTATATGTAGTCTATGTGGATTCTAGTACCCACTAAAGAATTAAGATAATTTTTTGAATTGGAGATAGAAGCTACCAATTCGTATAAAATAGTAGAAGAGCCTTTAGACTAAAGTCTATATCTTTAGGATCAATAAATTCATATACTAATTAGGTTTTATATTTTTCTTATGTGTACAGATATGGCCTCAAACTTGTCACTCCGATCACTGTTGGACAGTGAGAAGCTAATCGAATCAAATTTTGATAATTGGTATCGAAAGTTAAAGATTGTCCTGGAGAATGAGTGGATCTTTTATATGATAACAGATCCGACACTTGAGGAGCCTGCTCCCAATGTCCAAAGAGCGATTCGAGATACTTATTTAAAGTGGCTCAACAATCGCACCACAGTTCGTTGCATCATGCGGGCCTCCATGAACGACGAGTTCAGTCAGAAGTTTGAAAAGGCTTAGCCAAAGAAAATACTTCAAGTGTTGAGGGATTCCTTTAGTACTCCTGATGATATTGAGCGGCACAAGACTAGTTGCATCATTTTTAACATCCAGATGAGGGAGGGTGTATCTGTTACTGATCATGTATTGTACATGATCGAGCGGATTAAAAACTTGAGCAAACTTAACTTTTTCTTGCACAAACTGTTGGGGAAGGATGCGATCCTGAACTCCCTACCCAAGTCTTACTTGCCATTCCTTTGTCATTTCAGAATGATGAAGCCTGTAGTCAACTACCATGTTCTCTTGGGGTTGCCACAGACTTTTGAGAAAGATCACCAGCTCCACAAAGAGATGGTGAATCTAGTGGGAGAATTTCTTCGGGTAATCATCATCCTTTTAAGAAAGAAAAAAAGAAGAAGAATAAAAAGGTGCCTGGTGCTGTGAGTCAGTCTCAAAAACCTAAGTTCAAGACTGATCAAAGTCAAGTAGAGTGCTTCTTTTACAAGAAGCAGGATCACTGGAAGAGGAATTATCCTTAGTATATCACTTTCCTTAATCCGAACAAGCCAAAGAAGAAGAAGCAATCAATTGCTGGACAAGATACTTATGTGATAACACCTTGTAACTTCTTTCCTTTTGATACAATGACCTGGGTATTGGATATCGGTAGTCCTTTCATATTTGCAATTCGTTGCAGGATCTTCAGGTCACTAAGAGATTTGGAGATGGCGAGAGATTCCTGAATGTTGGAGATGGAAGATCAATTTCAGTTCTAGCTTTAGGAATCATCAAGCTTGTATTTGAGTCTAATTACATTGTTCTTGATGAGTGTCATTACTGTCTTAGTTTTCTTTTAAATGTTATTTTTGTAGGCCTTTCGGTCAATTCTAATTATGAAATATCAATAAAGAAAAATTTTTGTGATATCATTTTGAATAGTGTTACAATTTTACGTGGACAGTTAAACAATGGTATCTATATTGTATCTAGGCCTAATGTAATATATATTTCAAATAAATGCCCTAGAATAGATGATGTCATGGATGCCTACCTTCGGCATTGTAGGCTAGGTCATATCAACAAGAACAGGATGAACAGGTTAGCTCAAGAAAAAATTCTTGATAAAGATGATTATGATTCGTTATCTACTTGTGAGTCTTGTTTGCTTGGAAAGATGACCAAGTCATCTTTTACTGAAAAAGGTGAACGAGCCAGTGATGTACTGGGTCTGATACATATTGACGTATGTGGACCCATGAGCATATGTGTCAGAGGAGGGTATAGCTATTTCATTACGTTCACAGATGACCTATCTAGGTATGTGTACGTCTACTTGATGAAACACAAGTCTGAATCATTTGAAATATTCAAATGATTCTGTAATGAAGTAGAGAAATAAATTGAAAAAAGTATTAAAACTCTTCGATCTGATCGAGGAGGTAAATACCTCTCCAGTGAATTTTTGATATATTTAGGAGAAAATGAGATTCTCTCCCAATGGATCCTTCCAGGGACACCACAGCATAATAGCATCTCAGAAAGGAAGAATCGAACCTTGTTAGACATGGTTCGGTCCATGATGGGGTTTGCAACTCGGTCAATCTCTTTTAGGGGATATGCACTTGAAACAGCTTGTCTTGTGCTCAATAATATTTTGAGTAAATCAGTTAGTAAGATGCCATATGAGATATGATCAGGGCATAGGCCGAACCTCTCTTACTTTAGGGTCTGGGGTTGTTCGGCTTATGTTAAACGATTACAAACTAACAAGCTTAGTCCTAAGTTCGATAAATATAACTTCATAAGGTACCCCAAGGAAACAAGGAGATATTACTTTTACCTGCCTGTTGAACAAAAGATTTTTATCAGCAATAAGGCACACTTTTTGAAAAAAAAAAATTTAGTGAAGGAATAAGTGCCTCTAAAATCAAGCTTGATGAAGTTCGACAGGTAGAAGAATCGGTACCAATGATTGAATTTGAACTGGATTTGATAAGATCAAACCCAGAGCCCAGTGAACAAATATCCTTAAGGCGATCCGATAGAGTACCACATTAGCCAGACAGATACTTAGATTTCTTGATCCGAAATGGAGATCCTATCGAACTCGATGAGAATGATGAGGATCCGATCACCTATATGGATGCGATGCAGAGGTCCGACTTTGATAAATAGCTTCAAGCTATTAAATCCAAAATGAAGTCCATGAAGGTCAACGATGTATGGACATTGGTTGACCCACCTGAATGGGTTAAACCCACAGGGTGTAAGTGGATTTTCAAGAAGAAGAGGGGCGCAAACAGGAAGGTGGAGATCTATAAAGCCTGTTTGGTTGCCAAGGGCTATCGTTAGCATTATGGTATTAATTATGATGAGTCATTTTCTTCTATGGCAATACTCAAGTCTCTTTGAATTATGCTTGCGATAGTAGCATACCTAGACTATGAGTCTGGCAAATAGATATGAAGATAGCTTTTCTAAATAGAGAGCTGAACGAAGAGGTGTATATGATACAACCTGAAGGTTTCACATCCACAGATGAGTCCAAGATGTGCAAGCTTCAGAGATCCATTTATGAATTGAAGCAAGTATCTCAGAGTTGGAACATACGTTTTGATAAGATGGTCTGAATGTATGGCTTCGTTACGAACGAAGAGGAACCCTGCATATATAAGTAGGCAAATGGTTCAATAATTGTATTTTTTGTGTTGTATGTGGATGATATTCTTTTAATTGAGAATGATGTCCCTGCATTACCAGGAATAAAAGTGTAGCTGTCATCACAATTCTCTATGAAGGATTTGGGAGAAGCACTCTACATCCTAGGAATGAAAATCTATAGGGATAGATCTAAGAGGCTACTCAGACTGTCCCAATCCATGTATATAGATACCATGCTGAAATGGTTTAGCATGAAAAATTTTAAAAAAGGCTATCTTTCAATAGGCCAAATAATTTCTCTTTTGAAAGGAGATTGTCTGATAATTCCTCAAGAGAGATAGCATATGAGTAATGTTACATATGCTTCAATAATGGATTTTATTATGTATGCCATGACATATACGAGACCAGACATGGCATACTCACTAGGGATAGTGAGTAGATACCAGTCTGATCCAGGAGAAAATGACTGAAAGGTCGTAAAGATTATTCCTAAGTATTTGAGAAATACTAAGGACCAGTGGCTTGTGTATGGTGAAACTAACTTGAAACTTGTGGGGTTCACCGACTCCAGCTTTCAGTCAGATTATGATGACAGTAAGAGTATGTTGGGTTATATTTTTATCCTAAATGGTGAAGCGATCTACTAAAAAAATTTCAAGTAGCACACTGTGGCAGATTCTATTTGCGAAGCGGAGTATATCACGGCATCCGATGCTGCGAACGAAGATGTATGGTTGCGAAAGTTCATCGACGAGCTCAAAGTGGCACCCTTCATTGATGGTCCTATCTTGTTATACTACGATAATACTGGAGGCATTGCTCAAGCCAAGGAGCCGAGATTCCATCAGCACACCAAACATATTCTGCACTGCTATCACCTTATCCGAGAGATCATAGATCAAGATGATGTCGACCTTCAGAAGATTGATAGAAAGAAGAATCTGACCGACCCATTTACTAAAGATCTCAGAATTAAGGAGTTTGATGATCACAAGTTGAAGATGGATATTCGATACTGTACCGATTGACTTTAGTCCAAGTGGGAGTTGTTGAAAAATATGTTCCAAATTCAATCGTCAGACGATTGTGCTCATTTTATAAATTATATATAAAATTTTATTAATAAAAGTTATTTGATATTTTTATTATAAATTAATCATCTTTGAACTCCTATGTTGTAATGAAGTCCTTAGGACTATAATTAATCGACAAAGAAGGATTTATCGTTAAGTCCTTAAAAATATTCGCAACCAAACGATACGCTATTACCAGGACGATAGCGATATCAAGTGTAGGTCATTGTGTGTCATATGAGTTGGTTGTCCTCTTAACCAAAGAGTGTAGGGATACTGTTATGGCATGAAGATGGAATGTAAGAGTACATTCACATCGAACGTGATCATGTGCCGAGCACTCTGCTGTCAAGAGTAGCTTGTGAAGGGTATGGGTATACTTTAGTATCTCTCAGATCTGAAACCACCATGGTGACTTAGAAGTAACTCACTATACTTTAGTAACGGACCATCTGAGTTTCTAACTCAGTGATGGAAGGATATTGGGTGCAATTAAGTACTTATCAAGTTAGTGTGTGAGTCAAGATGGAATTGACCCCTCTAAATTAGTAGGAAATATGCAGTAATATATTTCAATTCAGTAAAACCTTGGCCAGAATAATCTATGAGATAGATTTGAAAGCTTGAAATATAATGTGATCGACTAAATTAGGGTTGACAGTTAAACCTAAGGTCGCCTTGAGTATTTGGGTCAAAGGGATGAATTATATGGTAACCATACGTCAGTTGGTTCTTGAAGGTTACTTTGTAATACTTCGATCTAACCGGTCATTGGGTCACCATTGCTATATAGTTACATCGATTAGTATAGAAAGTTGTTCCTATGCTATCGCTTAGGTTCGAACCTATGGGGCCATATGTATTAGAAGATTTGGTCAGATCAGATGGCTGAAGAGTCCAATTGGATTGTGACTATGGTGAAGAGTCCTACTCGAACTAGGACTCCATGGGAGAGTCCTACTGAGATTGAGACTCCATTATTAAAAAAAATTAATTAGTAATTAGATTACTAATTGACTCAATTTGATTGAGCAAAGAGCTTTGAATCAAGTCTAATTGAATTAGATTCAGTTCGACTCTGATTGGGTTTGATATGATCGAGCTCGATTACAAGAAAAATTTGATCCTGATTTGATCAGAATTTTGACTCGAATAATTTTTAATTGGGTTAGGAATTTGATGAGATATCTGAGTTTCTAATTGGATTAGGTTGAAGGAGGAAAATCGCTTTTCCTCTATAGGATCTTCCAGATTTCATCAAATCTGGGATGGAATAATTTAAAAAAAATTTATCCTACATATTTTAGATCTAATTCTCTAGATCTAATTTTATTATCTAATATTTAAAATCTAAAATTAAATCTAAAACTATGATGAAAGAAGAAGTACCTCAAGGGTAATCTGATTACCCTGTAGATGATCTCTGCACAGCCCGAGGTTCTGATGTAGCCACGCAAGCGCCTGGCCTCTATCGGTATCCACTCAGGTAGGACCTAGAACATCTTCTCCTCATGAATCTATGCTCCAAAAATCAAATCTAAATCTGATTAGAAAGATCTTCAAAAGTCTTCCTGAAGTTGGAGCAGCAGCCTATCGAAGAAGACCTGCAGCCTTCTGTTCCAGGCGTCACCACGCCTTGGATCTTTGCCAGATGGATGTCCAACTCTTTGGATGTGAAGAGGGGAGGAAGGAGAGTAGGGAGGATATGGAGAAGAAAGGAAGAGATAGCAGCTATTGGGTTTTGTATATAAAATAATTTCTTTCACAAAACCCTAGGTGCAGCAGGGTTTATATAGACCCTGTATGCTGCGCAGTGCCACATCATTCAACCAATCAAAAAATTCCAATAAATTCTGAAAAAATTTTGATTGGTGGAGTGATATCATCTGATCACATCAGATAAGAACCCCACCTTATCTCCAAAAGATGGCACCAACATTGGATAAGCACAAATAGAGGTGGCGCCAAAGAGTCCATGTTTATTAGGACTCTTTGGTTTTTATCCATTTGGGGCGCCCACTTTAATCCAATTGGGCTCATGCCATAATCTGATTATGGCACCCAATTCAATTGAGTTTTGGCATGTGGACACTCTACAAAAATCCTCTAATGAGCCATCTTCAGTTTAAGACCCATATGTCAACTTTTGACAGATGTCCTAAAATGAAATTGGCAGGTGCTAGGAATTAGCAGGTGTTGTCTTAAATTCATCTCATAAATTAAGACAGGCCTTTTCTGAGCTAGACAAGCTTCATTTAGACTGAGAAAAACCTTTCTAAGATTCTCTGAATGAGTCAAATCACATTTGGCTTAGTAGAAACAGAAAAGATTACACGAGGAGAAAGTTAGGCTCAATCGTGTGCTAGCATGATTTCCTTGAACCTAATTGGATCTTATCCAAATCAATTGGATTAGCCCAATTGATGACATCTAGATCCTAATCCTTGTTTGTGTGATTCAGTTAGGTTTCAATTCTGTATGATAATGAGACATGTCATGATCTCATCATCGACATCATCGAAACTCCTTTCGATGGACCAGAACTCTTCTGATTCAGACAATTAGAATGATCGATCATCAATATCATTCTAATTGCTCTCAAAATCCATCAGTAACACCTAGCAGTATGTGGTGGCAATCCATCAGAACTGAAGATGAACCTCTCGGTGCAGCTATCTGTGTGATTAAGTTCTTCTATCATGAGTTCCGACTGAATTAGGGTTAAGGTGAACTCATCAAACCCAACATCAGTCATATGAGTTAATCGATCGATCCGAGTCCGATGTGAAACCCCAATAGAAAACTCTTTTTTCATTATTTCACTCTACCATGGCCATGGGCTTAAGGACTTGATTTTTCAATTATCATAGGACTACTCCTCTCATCTATCGAGGTTGATAGATCCCATCTTGGTGCGATCTGGTTCCTACAATGAACATACTACAGCCAACATACACCTTAGGGTTTCAAATGGCTAGAAGATCGAGTTATGGTATAGTCAAACTATAATACACTCAATGTGAACTGTCGATGCACCTCAGGTCAAAGAACTAGACACACAACTGCAGCATCGAGCTAGTCATCAACGAGAAGGTAGATTCCTTATGATTGCTCGAAGTGGTCACGCTCAGTACTCTCATTCTCAATGAATACCTGTACTCTCGCTTCAGTGTCTCCACACCGTAGACTCAAGACACATCTATCCTAAGAAAGCAAACGTACACCAACCTTCTGGATCGATCACCATCCTCGTGATGATCCTATGGTCAGGAGTTGTTTATGAGTTAGTTATGTAAATTTATGCCTTAAATTTTTAACTCTTAAAAATATGAATTTACATTCCTACTAACTCAAAGGATGTATCACAGACACAATGTACACAATGTGATAGAAGAATAATCTTTTTATACATTTATAGTCAAAATTATAAATTTGCCCTTAGATTTGTGCAGGAATGTGTCAGCCGATTTGGCATCTAGGGCACACATCTAACAAACTCCCACTTGACCTAATGCCAATTGGCTACATATCTAAGTCCCATCTTCTCAAGATGGGCTTTGATCTTTTGCTGGCCTAATGGCTTTGTCAGTGGATCTGCCAAATTGTCTGTGGAGTCGACTCTTTTGATCTCAATATAACCTTTTTCGAGGTAATCATGGATCAGATAAAATTGTCGCTCGATGTGCTTGAACTTCTGGTGAGACCTTGGCTCCTTAGCTAGGGCTATGGCACCATTATTATTGCAGTAAAGAGGTATGGCATCTGATGACATCACTTAAAGCTCTGCGGCAAACTTCTTGTACCAGAATGCCTCCTTCACAGCTTCCGATGCGATAATATACTCTGCCTCCATGGTGGAATCAGCAATCACCATCTGCTTGAAATTCTTTCAGCTGACTGTACCACCATTATAAATGAACAAACTCCCAGATGTCGACTTTCGATCATCTATATCAGACATAAAGTCTGAGTCTGTATATCCCTGAATCTGGAGTTCTCCATTTTCAAAGATTAGAAACATATCCTTAGTCCTTCTCAAGTACTTAAGGATACATTTCACAGAAGTCCAGTACTCTTTGTCTGGATTCGACTGATATCTGCTTGTGACACTCACAGCATGGGCTATATCAGGTCGTGTACATAGCATGGCATACATGAGGCTCCCTATTGTCGAAGCATAAGGGATCTTACTCATGCATTCAATCTCCTCAGGTATGCTAGGGCACATCTTCTTAGAGAGATGAATGCCATGTCTAAAAGGTAATAAATCTCTTTTGGAGTTTTTCATGCTAAACCTTTTTAGCACCTCCTTTATGTACATCTTCTGTGAAAGTCCGAGCATCCTATTTGGTCTATCTCTATAGACCTTGATACCCAGTATAAAGGATGCCTCTCCTAGATCTTTCATAGAAAACTTCTTAGACAACCATACTTTGACTGAGGTCAACATGAAAATGTCATTCTCAATTAGGAGGATGTCATTTACGTACAATACGAGGAAGACAACTGTACTCCCACTGACCTATTTGAACACACATGGTTTCTCCTCGTTCTTGATGAAACCAAATATTTTGATCACATCATTGAAATGAGTATTCCAGCTCCGAGATGCTTGCTTAAGTCCATAAATGGACCTTTGCAGCTTGCAGATCCTGTGATCATCATCACTGGATGTGAAACTAAGCGACTGTTCCATATAGATATCTTCCTCAAGATGTTCATTTAAGAATGCCATTTTCATGTCCATCTGTCATATTTCATAATCGAAATAGGCTACAATAGCAGGCAATGTGCGGATGGATTTTAGCATGGCTACGGGCAAGAAGGTATCCTGATAGTCAATGCCTTCGCGTTGACTATAACCTTTCGCTACGAGCCTAGCCTTGAATGTCTCCACATTCCCATCTGCACATATCTTTCTCTTGAAGATCCATTTACATCCAATAGGTACAATACCTTCAGATGGATCTACCAAAGTCCAGACTTGGTTTGAGTGCATCGAGTCAATTTCTGATCTCATTGCCTCTAACCATTTCTCGGAGTCGATATCTGATATCGCCTCGTCATAGGTCTTGGGATCATCACCATGAACTCCATTTTTCATGAGAAATATTTCCTCCACATCCTCTTGTATGGTACCTAAGTACCTTTCAGGAGGACAAAAAACCCTAGTTGATCTATGAGGTGGAAGAGGTTGTGTTAGGACTGGTTCTGATTGATTTGGTTTCTCAGGTTCTTTAGCTCGTTGCTCTTGGGAGACATTCTCCTTGAGCTTAATTATTCTGTCGATGCCACCATCTTGAATAAACTATTTTTTAAGAAAAATAGTATTTTGACTCACAATCACATTGTGGTCTTTTGGAATATAAAAATAGTATCCTAATGACTCTTTAGGATATCCTATGAATCGAGCTCTAAAAGATCTGAACTCTAACTTGTCTGCCTGTTGTCTCTTGATATGAGCCGGACAACCCCAAATTCTGAGATGATTCAGACTTGGCTTCTTACCATGCCATATCTCATATGGTGTGGTAGGAACGATTTTAGAGGGAACCCTATTCAATACATAAATTACTGTCATGAGACAATGTCTCCAAAGAAATTTAGGGAGGTCTGTGAAGCTCATCATGGAACGGACCATATCTAATAGGGTCCGATTTCTTCATTCTGAAACTCCATTGAGTTGAGGCATTCCAGATGGAGTCCATTGAGAGACTATACCATTGTCCTTAAGATAGTCTAGGAACTTTCGACTAAGGTATTCACCTCCTCGATCTGATCGAAGAACCTTAACGGACTTTTCTGTTTATTTTTCTACCTCATGTCTGAATTCTTTGAATCTTTCAAAAGCTTCAGACTTGTGTTTCATTAGAAACATATATCCATACCTAGACATATCATCAATAAAGGTAATGAAGTAGATGTAGTTGCCTCTAGCCGGCACATCAAATGGGCCGCACACATCCGTATATACTAGGGCAAGTAGGTCTGTGGCCCTTTCTCCATGTCCCACAAAAGGAAGCTTGATCATTTTGCCTTAAAGGCATGATTCACAAACTGGATATGACTCGAAAGTCAACGGACTCAATAGTCTGAATTTCTTCAATTTGTTAACCCTGTCTTCCGCTATATGACCTAGCCTTAGGTGCCATAGATACCTATCATTTAGACTATCTCTAGGCCTTTTAATTCTTATGGCATTCATATTTTACTCAATATTAAATATAGATACATCAATATGTAGCTTATAGAGATCGTTAATAAGAAAATTATCTACAACTTTATTATTTTCATAAAAAATATTACAATGGTCCTTATGAAAGCTAATCACATAGCCTTCTTGTGCTAAACATGAAACAGAAATCAAATTTCTGCTTGCTGCAGGCACATAATAACAGTCTCTTAAAACTAAATCTAATTCTAACGATAATCGCAGAGGGTAGGTTCCCATGGCCACGGCAGTAACTCTTGCTCCATTCTTGATGCATAGGATCATCTCCCCATCCCTCAGCCTCCTGCTCTCCTCAAGACCCTGCATAGAAGTGCACAAATGAGCACTAGAACCAGAGTCAAGCACCCAACTGGATGCGGAAGAAATTGTAAGATTAGACTCTAAAATGAGCATACCTGTAGAAGGACCATCCTTCTTGTTTGTTCAGGGTAGCTAGGTACCGAGGACAGTTCCACTTCCTCTTCTTCCCATCCACCTTCTGCTTCTTCGCAGATTTCTTTTTCTTTCCAAAAGACTTTTTCTTAGAAGAAGTCCGCTCCACAATAAGAACTGAGCCTTTTGAACCCTTCATAGAAAGCTCAGCCGTAACCAGCATGTTCATTAACTCGACCAAGGTACACTGCATCTTATGTATATGAAAGTTCATGATGAACTGACCATATGCATCGAACAAGGACTGAAAGATCACATCAATCTGAAAATCCTTGTCTAAGATGATATCGAGCTTCTCAAGCTCCTCAAGATCCTTGATCATTATCAAACAATGATCTTGGACTGACTGCCTATCACACATCTTGGTCTTAAAAAGTCTTTGACAGACTTGATACTTGGCTGCACGACTCTGTTCACCAAACAACTCTTGCAAGTGAGCCAACATTTGGCAGGTAGTCAAAATATTCTCATATTGGCGCTGCAAGTCATCAGATATTGCACCCAACATGTAGTACCTTGCTTTATTATCATCATCCATCCACTTTTCTAGAGATGCTCTCTGTTCAGCAGTTAGATGTGTCGGTATGGCAGGTGGATCCTGGTCTAAGACATGAATCAATTTTTTGAAACCCAAAATAATTCTGTAGTTCCTCAACCAGTCCTTGAAATTGGGTCCAGTCAATCTGTGGTTGTCTAGTATTTTGGTCAGGGGGTTTGAGGCAGACATGTTTCCTGTAGAGAGTCAAAAGTTTCTAGTTAGATTTTATAATCAGACTTAACCAATTTATTTATGGGTTTCATTTTTAAACAAATTAGGCTTCCACTATTTTTTCAGATCCCTACACTCCCTTGGTAGAGATGTGAAAATCTCTGTGATCAGTGATTTTTAGTGGGTGGTGCGATCTCATCGACTAGCTCATCACCTCACCTAACAGTTATTGGTGATGGGTCAATCGATGAGTGGACAACTCTTATCCAATGCTTCTCTAATCATGGTGCATCCAAAACTTGGTCTTTAATTCATGAAGCTCACCGTGTCCGAAATATTGCTCCAATCCTTAGTTAAGTCAAACCCACCATTTGCACAAACTAGATTCCTGATTGGGTCCCTCACCGTATCCGAAATATTGAGCCCAACCCATCCTCTAATCTGTAGCATCCAATGTCTAATGGACATGGTTGCATCTTTCCGGTGCAACTGAGCCACTGTAACCAGTCGAGAACAATCAACCCCGAGAAGGACGCGCACATCCACAATGGTGGAAGACCTAGACTTAATATTTTCTTAAGAAGATTTGATTTAGGTCTCATTAAACTTGACTTGACATAGTCATAACAATTATGACTAACCTAGTTGCATGGGTTAGCTCGAATTGTTAGCCACCTCTAATCAGAACTGAGTCGATACATATGGCCAGGTAAGTGAGACCGATGGGAGGGATATGCCATTAACTCGACAAGAACGTATTCGAGTCGAGTAGCTCCTAATTAAATACCAGTCGGTCGTATCTGCCCAACTTACCTTAGACACCAAATTATCGAACCAGAACTAATTGGGTTAGCCTACAATCCAGGCTTTAACCTCTGAGCCAAATTAGGTCTTAACTTGATCGAGTCACATCTAAATGTGATTCGATCTTGATCCAGACTTAATCCTGTTAGGCTGGTCAATTATTAGCTTTCATGATCCCACCTAACTAACTCTTGATTCGGTTTGATCAACCGCTAGACCTAATTGAGCTACCCAAGCCCGAACCCAATTTTATGAAAATATCTTAGATCTGAAATTCTCAATTTTAGACCTAACTTAATTTTATAAGCTTAATTCATTAATTAAATTTGGGTTCATAAATAAAGCATGTAAAATAAATCTTAGGGTTTCAGGATTTAGAATTTTACAAAAAAGTAAGTTTTGATTTCTGATTAAGGATGAACGTGCGGCACCCCTACACATCATATGAACACCCAATTGAATGAGAAGAGAGGATCTTAAAACTCTACTTTGTTCTTATGACCGGACGGCCATGAGGAACACCCTAATCAGAAATATAAATTTAACTACAAAACTAGTTAGATCTAAATTAACATATTACATATACAATTTAAGATCTAACTAATACATACTTTGCATACATTTCATGTATCAAAAATTAATCTAATTAACATACTTTCAGATCTGATACATCATATGTAATATCTAAAAAATAAGATTTAAATTAAACTATTCAAAATTAAATCTATTCTAGATAAGTTACTATAATAGTTCTACAACTAGTCTAGGCATGCAGCAGATCAATTTTATGAAAAAACTAAAATTTTATTTTCTATTTTCTGATCTAATTATAATACTTATAACATCAAAAAAATAAAGAATAAATTAGATTTAATTCATATTTTAATCTCATTGAGACATAAGACTTAAGACTATTCATGGATTCAACTAATCCTAGTCTAGTCATGCATCTCACGCATGTTAGATCTTCTTAGATTTAATTTTTAAATATTTTAATTTTAGATCTTATCATATCTGATATAATATCTGAAATATTTAATATCAAATAAATAAAAATTAAAATTAGATCTAAATTAGATCTGAAATAGAGCCAACAACCTGGCTCTGATACCAGTTGAAGGAGGAAAACCGCTTTTCCTCTGTAGGATCTTCCAGATTTCATCAAATCTGAAGTGAAATAATTTAAAAAAAATTTATCCTACATATTTTAGATATAATTATCAAGATCTAATTTTATTATCTGATATTTAAAATCTAAAATTAAATTTAAAACTATGATGAAAGAAGAAGTACCTCAAGGGTAATCTGATTACCCTGTAGATGATCTCTGCACAGCCCGAGGTTCTGATGTAGCCACACAAGCGCCTGACCTCTACCGATATCCACTTAGGTAAGACCTAGAACATCTTCTCCTCATGAATCTATGCTCCAAAAATCAGATCTAAATCTGATTAGGAAGATCTTCAAAAGTCTTCCTGAAGTTGGAGCAGCTGCCTGTCGAAGAAATCCTGCAGCCTTCTGTTCCAGGCGTCACCACGCCTTGGATCTTTGCCAGATGGACGTCCAACTCTTTGGACATGAAGAGGGAAGGAAGGAGAGTAGGGAAGACATGGAGAAGAGGGGAGAAGGTAGCAGCTATTAGGTTTTGTGCATAAAATAATTTCTTCCATGAAACCCTAGGCGCAGCAGGGTTTATATAGACCCTGTATGCTGCGCAGTGCCACATCATCAACCAATCAAAAAATTCCAATAAATTTTGGAAAAATTTTGATTGGTGGAGTGATGTCATCTGATCACATCAGATAAGAACTCCACCTTATCTCCAAAAGATGGCACCAATATTGGATAAGCACAAATAGAGGTGGCGCCAAAGAGTCCATGTTTATCAGTACTCTTTGGTTCTTATCCATTTGGGGTGCCCACTTTAATCCAATTGGGATCATGCCATAATCTGATTATGGCACCCAATTCAATTGGGTTTTGATATGTGGACACTCCACAAAAATCTTTCAATGAGCCCTCTTCAGTTTAAGACCCATATGTCAACTTTTGACAGATGTCCTAAAATGAAATTGGCAGGTGCTAGGAATTAGCAGGTGTTGTCTTAAATTTATCTCATGAATTAAGATAAGCCTTTTCTGAGTTGGACAAGCTTCATTTAGATTGAGAAAAATCTTTCTAAGATTCTCTGGATGAGTCAAATCACATTTGGCTCAGTAGAAACAGAAAAGATTACATGAGGAGAAAGTTAGGCTCAATCGTGTGCTATCATGATTTCCTTGAACCTAATTGGATCTTATCCAAATCAATTGGGTTAGCCCAATTGATGACATCTAGATCCTAAACTTTGTTTGTGTGACCTAGTTAGATTTAATTCTGTATGGTAATGAGACATGTCATGATCTCATCATCAATATTATTGAAACTCCTTTCGATGGACCAGAACTCTTCTGATTCAGACAATTAGAATGATCGATCATCAATATCATTCTAATTGCTTTCAAAATCCACTAGTGACACCTAGCAGTATATGGTGGAAACCCATCAGAACTGAAGATGAACCTCTCGATGCAGCTACCTGTGTGATTGAGTTCCTCTATCATGAGTTCCGACTGAATTAGGGTTAAGGTGAACTCGTCAAACCCAACATCAGTCATATGAATTAATCGATCGATCTGAGTCCGATGTGAAACCTCAATGAAAAACTCTTTTTTTATTATTTCACTCTGCCATGGCCATGGGCTTAAGGACTCGATCTTTCAATTATCATAGGACTACTCCTCTCATCTATCAAGGTTGATAGATCCCATCTTGGTGCGATCTAGTTCCTACAATGAACATGCTACAACCAACATACACCTTAGGGTTCCGAATGGATAGGAGATCGAGTTATGGTGTAGTCAAACTATAACACACTCAAGGTGAACTGTCGATGCACCTCAGGTCAAAGAATTAGACACACAACTGCAGCATCGAGCTAGTCATCAACGAGAAGGTAGACTTTCTTATGACTGCTCGAAGTGGTCACGCTCAGTACTCTCATTCTCAATGAATATCTATACTCTTGCTCCGATGTCTCCACACCGTAGACTCAAGACACATCTATCCTAAGGAAGCGAATTACACCAACCTTTCGGATCGATCACCATCCTCGTGATGATCCTATGATCAAGAGCTATTTATGAGTTATGTAAATTCATGCCTTAAATTTTCAACTCTTGAAAATATGAATTTATATTCCTACTAACTCAAAGGATGTATCACAGACACAATGTACATAATGTGATAGAAGAATAACTTTTTTATACATTTATAATCAAAATTACAAATTTACCCTTAGATTTGTACAGAAATGTGTCAGCCGATCTGGCATCTAGGGCACACATCTAACATAGGTTTATTTCTATCAGTGGGTTCAATCCAAATTTAATTTGGATTAGAATTAGAATTGAAAATGAAGAGTCCTTGTCAACTTGGACTCTATCCTCATCTTTTGCACCACTCCTGAACCCATGCCAATTTCTCCATGCCTAATTGGATTTGGGTTGTGATTTTTGGCATCATGATAGAAGGTCCAATAAGAGTGGGCGATAATATTTGATGAGTCATTATCTTATCTATTGCCTAATTCGAATGCAATCTGATTTAGAGATAAGATGTAAACTAGGAAAAGAATTTTTCATACAAGGAAATTTGTTGGTGCCATATTGATTTTTTCTTATTTTTGTTGGAGAGTTTTTAGGTGTTTGAGATATCAAATATCTCTCCCCACACCAACTCTCTAATCTAGAAATTTTTGGATGCCCAAAATGGTTTGTGGCATGGTGTATATGGTGCCCTCCCTTGGATGAAATCCTAATTCCAAGTCTATATAAAGGAGTCTCCTCTCCTTTGGCGTGATGGATGGTCAATTCCCTTGTTGTTTTTTGGTTTTCCAAAGCTCTTCTTCTTCTCCTCTTTTCTTCCTCCAGATCCTCTACTGCTTTGGAGTGTCTAAGGTGCTTGTAGAAGAATGAAGAGATTAGCTATCGAAGTTGCTTGCAGACTAGCATCTCCATGTCCCTGATCTGCGCCAGTCTTCATGTGAATTTTCCTATAGAGGCCAGATAACTTCATGTGGCTGCGAGCGACTTGAGGAACACCTTCTCTAACCATTATACCAGAGAAGATCAAGATTATAATTTATTTTGTAATGATCTCTAACTTGTTTTGATCCCTATGGTAGATCTAATAGTTAGATCTAAATTTTCAGCATTGATAAGATCGATGCATGTTTTTGTTTTCAGATTTAAAGTATATATTTTTCATATTAAAGACTATGATATGGTAGTTTAAGATTAGATCTTATACATATGATTAAGATTAAATTATTTAATCATTCATTTCTGCTGTATAAAAATTTTAAAATCGCATGTACTGCACTGCCGTATATTTTCTCCACAAAGTAACAGTCTCTTAATTATAAAATATTCTTTGATGGTAGTCCCAGAAGGTACATTCCCACAGCTATAGTAGTATCTTTTACTCCATTTTGATGCATAGGATTATTTTACCATTCCTCAGCCTCCTGCTATCCTCAAGATCCTATAAAGAAGTGCACAAGTGAGCACTAGATGCAGAGTCAAGCATCCAACTGGATGCAGAAGAAATCGTTAGGTTTATCTCTATGATAAGCATACTTTCAGAAGGTCCACCTTCCTTCTTGTTCTTCAATGTTGCCAGATAAGCTGGGCAGTTTCGCTTCCAGTGGCCATCAATATTACAATGAAAAATTTTCTTTTATTAGTGGCCTTCTTCTTTAGAACCACCTTCTTCTCTTTCTTCTTGCTCTCTACCTTCTACTTCTTCGTGTACATTTTTTTTCTTTTCAATCGATTTTTGTTTGGAAGAAGTCCACTCTATAGCAAGTACAGAGCTCGTTGAGCTCTTCAAGATTTTTTCAGTAGTGACCAGCATATTCATTTGCTCGATGAAGGTGCACTGGATCTTATTTGTATGAAAGTTTATAATAAACTGCCTATATGAATCAATCAAGGACTGCAGAATGAGATCAATCTGTATGTCCTTATCCATGGACATCCCAAGCTTCTCAAGCTCCTCAAGGTCCTTGATCATTGTCAAACAATGATTATGGATCAATTGTCCATCATGCATCATCACTTTGAAGAGTCGTTTGGACACTTCGTAGCGAGCTGCGTGACTCTGCTCACCATACAATGCTTGTAGGTGAGTCAGTATCTGTTTGGTAGTTCTCATGTCCTCATGTTGGTATTGTAATTTATTAGACATTGATGCCAACACGTAGCACCTAATTTTGTTATCGTCATCCAACCACTTCTCATGAGATGCTCTCTGATTAGCAGTCAAACGGGCTGGAAGAGGGGGAAGGTCCTAGTCAAGGATATAGGCCAATTTCTTAGAACTCAAAATAATTTTCAAGTTCCAGAGTCAATCCTTAAAATTTGGTCCAATCAACCTATTGATCTCAAAGATTCTAGCTAGAAGATTGGAAGCAGACATTGTTCTTATAGAGAGTCAAAATTTCTAGTTAGATTTTGTAATTGATTTAATCAATTTATTTTAAAAATTTTATTTTAAAAATAAATTTAGGCTCTCACTATTTTTCTTGGATCCCCACACTCTCTGGGTAGAGAAACGAAAACCTTCGTGATCAAAGATTTCTAGTGGGTGCTGCGGTCTCACCGATTGGCTCACCATCTCATCGAACAGTTATTGATGATGGATTAGCCGATAAGTGGATAACTTTTATCCAATATTCTCCAAATATATTACAGCAATATCCAATCTTTAATTCATAAAGCTTCATTGTGTCTGAAATATTGGCCCACTTCTTTGTTAAGTTAGACCCACCATTTGTACGAAATGGAGCCATCATTGGGACTCTCACCATATCCAAAATATTGAGCCCAACCCCATCTCCATCCCACAGCATCTCATGTCTAATAGTGTGGTTACGTATTTCCAATACAACTGAACCATTGTATCCAGTTGAGAATAATCAATCCCGAAAAGGACCCTATACAACTACAATGGTGGAAGATTGCTAGACTTAATATTTTATTAGAGAGATTTGATTTAGGTTTCTTTCTTAATTAGTCATAACTTATGATTATGACTAACCTAGTGGCATAGACTAGCTCGAATCAACAAGTAACCTAATACAAAATATAATCTCTCAAAATGGTCAGATAAGTTTAGATGTGTGGGGATCCCTCCGTTGCTTTTCTTAGATACCAACGAATTGGTCAGATCAGACAACGGAATCCATTAATGAACCACAATCTATGCACTTACCTTAGATACCAAATTGATTGATTAAAATTGATCAGATTAGTCTATCGACCCAGGCTCGAACTATTAAGCCGAATTAGGTCTTAAGTTGATCGATAACATATGGCTGTTAATCGATCTGACCAAATTATAATTACTTGGGTTGGTCATGAGTAATTTGATCCCATTCTAACCAACATTTAATTCGATTTGATCAACCGCTCAAATTAGACCTAATTGAGCTACCCACACCCTGAACCCATATATTATGAAATTGACTTAGATCTTCAATTCTCAATTTTTAGATCTATTTAATTTTATATTTTAATTCTTGATTAAGTCCATGGGTCAAATCATATGTTTAAATAATTTAGATCAACATTGCATCACATACAAAATTTTCTGCTCACCCTCGAATCGCTTCGCCTTAGACTCGAGTCGACTCATTGCAGCGAGTTTCACAAATTTTAACGATTCATTCATAATAAAAAAAATTAATTTTAAAATTAAAATAATTTTAAAATCTAAACAACTAAATTATGCATCAAAATCTAAGATTTTTAGATCTAAAATTTTACAAAAAATTAAGTTTTTTCTTTCGCTGTTCTTCTTCATAGGATGTAATTACACGGCACCCCTATACGTCATAAGAGAACCCGTTGACTAGACAAGAGGGGTGTTGTACATATGTGGTGTTTTCAAGCCTTGGGAGGTCATGAGAGGAGTCATGGCAATGATTTTGAGAGGCTAAGACCGGATTTGGGTCCTAAGGCTAGGACAGGAGAGGTCCTAGGTTGAAGATCTATTTTTGCCAGTGAAGGAGTCAACTCGGCTCCAAGAGGAGTCGACTTGGTTTGGGTCAAGCCGACTCATGACCCTTAGAGAGCCAGCTTAGATGCAGAATAGAGAGTTGATTTTTACTGACATGCGGGTGGCATGACAGTCGAGCCGACTTGAGGTCTGATCGAGCTGGCTTGAGTTGTGAACAGAACCGTGCATAAATTATGTTTCAGGCTAGGATTGGATTAGATCTTAGGTGTCTTGAGGTCTTATTTGGGAGGTCTTAAGGGGGGCAAACTCAAGGGTTTGGACTGAGATTAAGTCCAAGGGGTGAGAGCATATGAGACATGGATGAGACATGCTTTGGTGAGTGCTTTCATGTATTGGGTTAAGCCAGGAGAGTTTTTGGTCAGGCCTAATGGCTGTGTATATATATACATAGGTTGTATTAATGTTTTCATAATACAAGCAGTGGAATACAAGATCTTTTCTCCTTAACTTTCTTTCCCTTTTTGGTTCCAATGCCAAACCCTAGCATCCTTCTTACTTCTTTATTATTTGCTGGAGTAACATCTAGATTCTAGTATGGTAGTCCTGATCAGGTATAAGGGGTTGTACCAGAGGTTCTCAACACGTGGTATCAGAGCTCGATTACATGGAGGAAAGAAGAAGACACTGAAGATCAAGTTCAATCCAATTTCTGTAGTGCCCAAGTTTTCCCTTGTTTTTCTTCTTGTTGCTTCCTTGGCTGTGGTGATCTCCTGATTAGGTGGAGGGTTTTGACTCAAAGAAGCATTGGAAGAAGGTGGAGGAGATCTGTTTCAGATCTGATCCTTTTTTTGCGGTGTGATGCGTGGTATTACAGAAGGATTAGGGTTGGTTGGTTGCTTGAAGGGTGCGATGGCTTCAAGCGGTTTCAAGGTAGAGTTTGGAAAGTTTGATGGCAAGGAAAACTTCACCTTGTGGTAGCAGCAGGAGAAAAATTTGTTGGTGTAGTAGCAGATCTATAAGATCTTGGTAAGAGAGAGATTGGAAAAGATCAGCGCTGAGGATTGGGAGGAGCTGAAGCAGATTGCTTTCAGCATGATCAAGATGTGCTCGGTGGATCAGGTTCTATCGGAGGTCAGCACAGAGACCACAGTGAGAGGCCTTTGGGAGAAGCTAGAGAAGATGTACATGAAAAAAAATATGACGAACAAACTCTAACTGAAAAAGTAGTTATACAGCTTGCAGATGTTCAAGGGAGGCGATCTGGTTGGTCACATCTAGAGGTTCAATCAGGTGTGTTCTGATTTGTTGAATATGGATGTGAAGATCGAAGAAGAAGATTGGATGTTGTTGCTGTTGTGCTCACTCCCATCGATATATGATGGTCTGATCACAACCTTGGTATACGGCAAGGAGTCTTTAGAGTATGAGAAGGTTGTGGGTGCCCTGAGATCGAATGAGCAGCGAGAGAAGATCTGTAAGGAGGCTTTACTTCAGAGGTGCTCGTTGTTCATGAGAGGCGAGAAAGACCTAGGAAGAGAGAAAAATCCAAGGGTAGATCGGAAAAGGTTCTGAAGTGTTACAGATGCCACAATACTAGACACTTCAAGAAGGATTGTCCGCTTCGAAAGAAAGGAGGAGAAGAGAGGGATTCCATCAGTACAGTCACTGAGGGATTAAAGATGGATGATCTCTTGATAGTTTTGGAGGAGCGCAGGGGGTGCGATGTATCTGAGATGGCTTCGAAAGGATCTATAAAGAGCAGAGAATCCGAAGGGGCAGTGATGGAGTGTAAGGCACAGTTAGAACACAGGCAGCTACAGAACACGACAGAGATACGGTCGGAGATAGGCAGTTGTGGAGTCGTCGCATGAATGCAGTCGAGGCACAGGTGGTTGCATGGAGCGGTGCAAATGCAGCTGGCACACAGATAGTTGCGGGCCGGAGGAGTGGTAGAGAGGCAGTTGGGAGATAGATAGTTGCGGACCATAGGACAGGCGCAGCCAAGACACAGGCAGTTGTGGGTTGCAGCACAAGCACGATCGAAGACAGGCGGCTATGGAGCTATAGCACAAGCATGACTGTGGAGATAGACGGCTATGGACCATGGCATAGGTGCAGCTGGGGAGATAGGTAGCTGTGGAGCCACGATATGGGCACAGGCAGCTGTGGGATAGATGCACAGCTGGACTATAGGCAGATGCAGGATTCTAAGATCTAGTTGGAGGCTGTGTAGTACCAGAGTCGGGTAGGATAGCTTGAAGGATACGGGCTTCAAGTTTTTTGGTGGCAGAGACATGCAGGGTGCAAGATCGATGCACAGGATGTGGAGCACAGGAGATCTACTACGGTGGCAATGGATGCGGACATGTTGGATGCGTGAGCATGGAGTACTGGAGGACAACAGGACACTGGAGGGGGCCAAGGGGCTTGCCAAGTCTTGGGACATCAAGGTGGAGATTATTGTGCATGTGTAGTGCTCCTAAGCCTTGGGAGGCCATGAGAAGAGTCATGACGATGATTTCAGGAGGCTAGGACCAGATTTGGATCCTAAGACTAGGACAGGAGAGGTCCTAGGGTGAATATCTGCTTGTACCAGCAGTGGAGTCGACTCGATTTAGGTCGAGCCGGCTCAGAACCCTGAGAGAGCTAGCTCGGATGTGAAACAGAGAGATGATTTTTGCTGGCAATGCAGGTGGGATGGCAATCAAGCCAACTCGAAGTCTGATCAAGCTAGCTCGAGTTGCGAATAGAATCGTGCATAGATTCTATTTCGAGCTTGGATTGGATTTGATCTTAGGTGTCTTGAGGCCTTATTTGGGAGGTCTTAAGGGGGGCTAACTTAAGGGCTTGAACTAGGATTAAGTACAAAGGGTGAGAGCATATGAGACATGGATGAGACATGGCTTGGTGAGTGCTTTCATGTATTGGGTTGAGCTAGGGGAGTTTTTGGTCAGGCCTAATGGTTGTGTATATATATACATAGGTTGTATTAGGATTTTCATAACGTAAGTAGTAGAATACAAGATCTTTTTTTCCTAACTTTCTCTCCCTCTCTAGTTCCAACACCAAACCGTAGTATCCTTCTTTTTTTTTCTTTGTTGTTTGCTGGAGTAACATCCAGGTTCCATGCGAGGTAGTCCTGACCAGGTAAAAGGGGTTGTACCAAAGGTTCTCAATAAAAAAAATTTTAATCCCTGCTTCCTCTTATGACCAGATGATCTGGTGATAAACCCATTCCAAGTACTTGGCTACTCAAACTTTAAACTATATCTGCACATATATCTCATATATCAAAATAGATCTGTCTAAAAGTGTTGCCCAGCTATGCAACCCAAGAGGGGGGAGGTGAATTGGGTTTCTAAAATTTTAAAGTTAATTTAGAACTACAAGGATTAAATAACAATGAGCAGGATATATGTAGAGAGTGATTTAAGCAAGGTGTAGAAATTAGATGCAAGAATGCAAGAAGATAAGGAAATTTAGAAAGAGAGCAAGTAAGCACAATACAAACAAACAAGATTTATAGTGGTTCGGTGCCAACCTTGCACCTACATCCACTTCCCAAGCTCTTACTTGAGAATTCAAATCCACTAAACCATATTCAACAAAAATACAATATTGGTACCTCCGACTCTAGCTATCCCAAGCTAGAATACTTATTTTTTGGGTACAAGTCAATCTAATACAATTCAATCGAAGGTTCGGATCAATCTATCCAAGTTTTGAAACCCTTCCAAAACTAACAATCAAGACAAAAATAGAGTTGTTGGGAAATGTATCCCAAAAAGCCAATCGTCAAGCTGTTGACGGTTGAGCAACCAAGTATTGTAATTGATTTGTTAATAAATAAAATATATTTGGTATTTTCATCATAAGCTTTCATCTTCAAATGAACTCCGTTGTTATGATGAAGTCCTTAGGACTATTTAGATTCGATAAAGAGAGGATTTATCGATTAGTCCTTAAAACAGTTCACGACCAAATGATAGGCTGTTAATAAGGATGACAGCTTCTATCGAGCATAGGTCGCTGTAGGCCATATGGGTTGGTTGTCCTCTTAACCAAAGAGTGTGAAGATATTGGTATGGCATACAGGTGAGATATACTGGTACATCATCATTGAACATGACCAACTCCAGAGTATTTTGCTGTCGAGAATGTCTCTGATGGGATATAGGTATAAGTGTCCCTTAGACCTGAGATCGCCTCAGTGACTTGCAAGCAACTCACTGTGCTTTGGTACTGGACTAACTAAATTTTTAATTCAGGAACAAAGGCTTCTGGGCACAGTCAAATACTTGTGAAGTCAGAGTGTGATCGAGATGGGATTAACCACTCCAAGAGTTGGAGAAGAATGAGTCACTGTATTTCAATTTAGCAAAACCTTGGCCAGGATAATCCATCAGATGGATTTGATATTTTGAAATACAATATGGACAACCTGATCAGAGTTGACAGTTGAACTCTGGGGTATCCTATGATTATTTTGATCAAGGGGATGAATTATATGAAAACTATATCCGCCTGGGTTCTAAGGATGTTGTTCTACACATTTGACCTATCCGATCGTCGGGTACCATTGCTAGATGGTCACTTCAATTGGTACAAGAATTTATTCCTGTGCTATCGACTTAAGTTCAGACCTATGAGGTCACACACATTAGAGTTCATGATCCGATCGGATGGTTGATCAATGATTAAAAATTGTTCTAGGGTTAAATGATCAATAGATTGATATTTAACCCAGTGCAAGTGTTGCAGGAGGATCGATGAGCAATTCGATTGCTAATTGACTTAATTTGATTAAGCCAATGGGCTAAAATTAAGTCTAATTAAATATAATTTAATTAGATTTGGTTTGGGCTTGATTGGATCAAGTCCAATTGGTTTATTGGATAAGCCAAGTGCAACAAAAACTAGTCCTAGTTCAACTAGGACTTGGGTCAATCTAATTTCTAATTTGATTAGAAAATTAAATCAGATTTAAATCTAATTTAATTTGATTAACTTAGATTCTTAATTGGGTTAAGACCTATTTTAATTGAGTTGATCTAATTTTGATTTGATTTAGTTTGAGAAACCAAATTAAAACAAGTCATAAGATAGAATCCTAGTAAGACTAGGATTCCACCTTGCACCACATAAGCCTTCCCCACGCCCTCTCTCTCATTCAACGCCAATCTCCTCTTATTTTGTGTGACAAAAACCCTCTCCTAGGTCTCTTACACGTTCAAAAAAGGTTTCCTCTCTTCTTTCTTACATGGAAGGTGGTTTGGATCAAATCAAAGAGAAATAAGTTTGGATTTCGAATTCTATGAGATAGAGTTTTAGAAATCCAAAACTCTTTCAAGTTTGCACAAAATTTATCCAATTTTTTTTTTGAATTTTTATGGATTTTAGGGTACACATTATGCACCCTTTTCTGGTGATCCATGCATGAAAATAAGGAGGAGGTGCTCAAGAGTTGGGCGCCCCTTATCTTGCCATGTTTGGATAAGTCTTGACTAGGTATTTGACCTAGACAAGGACTCTATCATATCTCTCTCTATAAAATGAGTTTCTTCATAAAATTTTTGGTAAATATAGATATTTGAGAGGCCTTTGGGTCATCCAAAAATTAGAGAGAAAGACCTTTGGGTCATGGAGATATAATAGACACAAGATAGGGTGTCTAGAGAGAGAAACGAGAAGAAGAAGAGGGTCTTCTTCTAGGATTGTTTGTTTCCAAATCTTTCCTCCCTCCATCTTGAGTTTCCTGAAAGTATCTCAGATTTGAATCTCCTCCTCCTACTTTTCATCTTTGGAAGAGTCCAAATTAAGAAGAAGGAGGCCCCTGATCAACCATCAAAGAAGGATCAGCGCAATACTAGCATACTGTGCTGATTTCCTGAAGCAGAACTTCTGATCGAGATTCGTGGGCTCGTGTGGATGACTCCTAGAGGCCGGATATGTGTATGGCTTGCAACATCATCCTCAAGCCTTGATCAACGAGGTTAGAACGTCTAACTTGCAAGGTAATAGATCTGATCTATTGTTTAATACATACATTAGATGTAGTATTGAAACATGTTGATATGATCAACATGTAGTTCATACTGTATATATATATTTTAATTTTTGATTTAATGCTATATAATAATCATGTAATAAAATCTTAGATCTAAGAATTTTCTGATTTTAGAAAATAAATTTTGATTTATTTTAGTCTTCCGCTGTATGATCTTAAAAAATTTTAAGATCTAATCCTAAAACCCTAGATCTGGTTCCAACAATTGGTATCAGAGCCTAGGTTCTTTATTACATGATTATTTATACATGCTTAGATTATTTATTAGATTAGATCTAATTATTAAATCTAAAATTAAAATTTTAGATCAATCACGAACTGCAAGGTTGTCCTGCTGTAAGGTTTACCCCATACAGTGCAAAGGTTGTCCTAGTTTGTATAGATCTATCTTTAATCATAAATTTGTTAAATATGATCTGAATTAAATTTATAATTTATTAGATTTAAAAAGTATTTAAATCTGAAATAAAATCTCTTTGTTAATAATTTTTGTGCAAAGAAATTGTTTAAAGTTAAAATTATTTCAATTACATGAACCTGTTTAGATTAGATCTAAAGTAGTTTCATGTTTATTTCACTTATATCTTGATTATAAATCAAACATATAATATAGTTGGTAGAATCATATTGTAAAATTGTTTTACAAATATGAAAATTATTTTTGAAAAGCCGAACCCAACCCTCAGCCCAAAACTTAATTAAGAATTAAAAAGTTGTTTGATTAGGTTCTAGGATTGTAAATTGAAGAACCTAAGACACAAACCATAACACATTGGGTTAATGGGTTAGTGGGAATTAGGTCCATTAATTGAGTTAGACCTATGGTTAGATTAAAGATGGACTTAATTAGAGAATTGACTAAATCTAATCAATTGTTGTCTTAGATTAGGTCAAAGATTCTCTAGATCAATTACAATAGTTGTAGTTGGTCAAGTCCATGTCTTTAACGAGAACCAAATGGACTTGATTCTTGGCTAAGCGGTCTAGCACGAACTGTTAGGTTGATCTAATCGAAACTAATTAAACCAGTTGGTGTCTAAGGTAAGCCAGACCAGTGGTTTTTAATTGGGAGCCCGCTTACCTGGCCATTTCTGATGGTGTCTAAGGCAAGCTTTGGCAGACCCTCCCACTGATCGAACTTACCTGGCCTCTTGATGAAATTATGTTTTGATCGGATCACTTGACTATTCGAGCTGACCCATGTCAGCTATGTAAATCAGTGTGACTGATTTAGGTGCTCCTAGACCAGCCCTTTTAATGGTCTCCCTTAAGCTGACTTAGTGAAGCCAGTGGGAGGATCATGATAAGCTGGTTCATCTGACCTCATCCTCTAAATTATTTAAATTTTCTAAAATTATTAGATCCTTAAAATGATAAAATTATGGAGATAACTGAGTCATAGCCTCCCATTAAGGTGTTTGATAATGAGTCCATTAACTCAATAATCATTGCAGACCCAAAGACCTGGTGCTTGTTGACTAATGAAATTATCACTCATCATATGACGACTTGGAAGTGTCTCTCTAATGGTGGTTAGGTGGGCCAACCAAAGTTGGGCTTAATCATTCGTTGGTTAGATACACCAAGTATGATCATGTTAATGGTTGGACCTAATCGGATCCTTACAGTGGAGGCCAAAGCCTACTGATTAGATTTCTGAGGTAAAATTAAAATTACTAGAAATTATTTAGAGAAATAATTGGTTATGAACCTACCCTTAAATGTACATGGGTTGGCCAACCAAAGTTGGGCTTATGTGCAGTCTAAGTGGATTCTAGTACCCACTAAGGAATTAGGGTAATTCCTCAAATTAGAGGTAGAGGCTACCAATTTGAATAAAATAGTGGGAGAAATCTTTTGATTAAAGTTCAAATCTTTAAGTTTAATGAATTAATTACTAATTAGGTTATGGTTTTTTTTTGTGCAGATATGGCCACTTCCCTATCGCTCCGATCATTATTGGACAATGATAAGTTGGTGGGACCCAACTTCGGTAGCTGGTATCGAAAGTTGAAGATAGTCCTGGAGCATGAACGGATCCTATATGTGATAATGGATCCTGCACCTGAGGAGCCAGCTATCAATGCACATGGAACAGTCAGAGACACTTACCAGAAGTGGCTCAGTGATCGGACCACGATGCGCTGTATCATGCTGGCTGCCATGAGCGATGAGTTCAGTCACAGATTTGAGACGGCTCAGTCAAAGGATATGCTTCAAGTGTTGGAGGATGCCTTTGGCACACCCGATGACGTGGAGAGGCACAAGACTAGTTGTGCCATCTTCAACGCTAAAATGCGGGATGGTGCCTCTGTCACTGATCATGTATTGTACATGATCGAGCTGATGGAACGATTGAGCAAGCTCGGCTTTTCCTTGCATAAGCAGCTTGGGAAAGATGCAATACTGAACTCGCTGCCCAAGTCTTATCTCCCGTTCCTCACTCATTATAGAATGACAAAGCCTGAAGTAAACTACCATGGATTACTGGGGTTGCTTCAGAACTTTGAGATAGATCACCAACTCCATAAGGAGTCGGTGAACTTAGTGGGAGGATCATCTTCTAGTTCTCGACCCTTTGAGAAAGGAAAGAAGAACAAGAAGAAGAAAGTGAAGAAGGTGCATGTTCAGGCTAGGACATCAGTGTAGCGCCAGACCAGAAAGATCCAGCCCGATAAGAGTCTATTCTACTGGCAAGCATCCTAGATTAGATAGTGTGTCAGATATCTACTTATGGCACTATAGGCTAGGTCATATAAACAAGAACAGAATAAACAGGTTGACTCAAGAGGAAATCTTTGAAGTCAGTGATTGTGAATCACTTCCAATCTGTGAGTTCTATCTTCTTGGTAAAATGATCAAGTCACCTTTTACTGGAAAAGGTGAGAGAGCTACTGAGCTCTTGGGCCTAGTACATACTAATGTATGCGGGCCCATAAGCACCAGTGCTAGAGGTGGAAATTTCTACTTCATAACTTTCACGGATGACCTATCCCGATATGGATATGTCTATCTGATGAAACATAAGTCGGATTCATGTGAAATATTCAAACGATTCCGAAATGAAGTAGAAAAATAAACTGGGAAGAGTATTAAAACTCTTCGATCTGATCGAGGAAGAGAATACCTTTCTAGTGAATTTTTCACATATCTAGGAGAGAATGGGATTCTCTCCCAATAGACTCCTCCAGGAATACCACAGCATAATGGTGTGTTTGAAAAGAGAAATCGGACTCTGTTAGACATGGTCCGATCCATGATGGGTTTTGCTAGCTTGCCGATATCCTTCTAGGGATATGCACTCGAATTGACCTATTATCTGTTAAATAGGGTTCTAAGTAAGTCTGTAATTAAGACTCCATATGAGATATGGACAGGACGTAAGCCAGCACTTTCACACCTTAGGGTCTGGGGGTACCCGACCTATGTCAAACGATTAGTCACAGACAAACTTGGACCTAGGTCTGACAAATGCTCATTCATAGGGTACCCCAAAGAGACAAAAGGATATTTTTTCTACCATGCTGATGAACAAAAGGTGTTCGTCAGCCTTAAGGCAATTTTTTTTAGAAAAAAAGTTCCTTGGTGAAGGAACCATTGCCTCTAAGGTTGAACTTGATGAAGTTCAACAGATAGAAGGACCGACACCAATAGCTGAACCTGAGTCGGATATGATTAGATCAGATTCGGAGCCCAATATAACTGCACCATTAAGGCGATCTGATAGAGTACCACATCAGCCAGACAGATACTACGATTTCTTGGTTCAGAACGGTGATCCCATCGAACTTGATGAGAATAATGAGGATCCGATCACCTATATGGATGCAATGCAGAGACCTGATTTTGAGAAATGGCTTGAAGCCATGAAATCCGAAATGGAGTCCATGAAGGTCAATGATGTATGGACATTGGTTGACCCACCTGAAGGGGTTAAACCCATTGGGTGTAAATGAGTCTTCAAAAGGAAGAGGGGCGCAGACGAAAAGGTGGAGACCTATAAAGCCCGTCTGATCGCCAAGGGGTATCGTCAACGTTATGGTATTGACTATGATGAGATATTTTCTCTGTGGCAATGCTCAAATTCATTCGGATAATGCTTGCAATAGCTGCCCATCTGGATTATAAGATCTGGCAAATGGATGTAAAGACAGCTTTCCTGAATGGAGAGCTGACCGAAGAGGTGTATATGATACAACCTGAGGGGTTTACATCCACAGATGAGTCCAAGGTGTGCAAGCTTCAGAGATCCATTTATGGATTGAAGCAAGCTTCATAGAGTCAGAACATGCATTTTGATAAGGTGATCAAAACGTATGACTTCATTAAGAATGGAGAAGAGCCCTGCATCTATAAATGGGCAAATGGTCCAGTTGTGGTATTCTTTGTCTTATATGTGGATGATATTCTCTTAATCGGAAATGACATCCCCACACTACAGGGAATAAAAGTTTGGTTGTCATCACAGTTTTCCATGAAGGACTTGGGTGAAGCATCTTACATCCTAGGGATGAAGATCTATAGGGATAGATCTAAAAAGATGCTTGGGTTATCCCAGTCCATGTACATAGATACTGTGCTGAAGAGGTTCAGCATGGAGAATTCTAAGAAGGGCTATCTATCGATAGGCCATGAAATTTCTCTCTCTAAGAAGAATTATCCGACAACTCCTGAAGAGAGAGAGCGTATGAGTAGAGTCCCATATACTTCAGCCGTGGGATTATCATGTACGCCATGACATGTACAAGACCAGATGTGGCATACTCACTAGGAGTAGTGAGTAGATACCAATCTGATCCTAGATAAAATCACTGGAAAGTGGTTAAATCCATCCTTAAGTATTTGAGAAATACTAAGGACCAATGGTTGGTTTATGGTGAGTCAGATCTGAAACTTGTGGGGTTCACAGACTCTAGCTTTCAATCTGACCATGATGACAGCAGGAGCGTGTCGGGTTATATCTTTACTCTAAATGGTGGAGCCATCTGCTGGAAGAGTTTCAAGCAGCATACTGTGGCAGACTCTGTTTGTGAAGCAGAGTATATCGCAGCATCAGATGCCGCGAAGAAAGCTGTGTGGCTGAGGAAATTCATCAATGAGCTCGGAGTAGCACCCTCCCTCGATGGTCCGGTCCTGCTCTACTGCGATAGCACTGGTGCCATAGCTCAGGCGAAGGAACCCAAAGCACATCAGTGGACGAAGCACATCTTGCGCCGCTTCCACCTGGTCCGGGAGATTGTGGATTGAGATGACGTCGACCTTCAGAAGATCGACGAAAAAGAAAACCTGGCCGACCCCTTCACTAAAGCCCTGACGATAAAGGAGTTCGACAACCACAAGTCAAAGATGGGTATTAGATACTATGTCGAGTGGCTTTAGGACAAGTGGGAGTTGTTGGGAAATGTGTTCTAAAAAGCCAATCATCAAGCTGTTGACGGTTGAGCAACCAAGTATTATAATTGATTTATTAATAAATAAAATATATTTGGTATTTTCATTATAAGCTTTCATCTTCAAATGAACTCTGTTGTTATGATAAAGTCCTTAGGACTATTTAGATTCGATAAAGAGAGGATTTATCGATTAGTCCTTAAAACAGTTCACGACCAAATGATAGGCTGTTAATAAGGACGACAGCTTCTATCGAGCATAGGTCGCTGTAGGCCATATGGGTTAGTTGTCCTCTTAACCAAAGAGTGTGGAGATGCTAGTATGGCATACAGATGAGATGTACTGGTACATCATCATTGAATGTGACCAACTCCAGAGTATTCTGCTGTCGAGAATGTCTCTGATGGGTTATAGGTATAAGTATCCTTTAGACCTGAGATCGCCTCAGTGACTTGCAAGCAATTCACTGTGCTTTGGTACTGGACTAACTGAATTTTTAATTTAGAGACGGAAGGCTTCTGGGCACAGTCAAGTACTTGCAAAGTCAGAGTGTGATCGAGATGGGATTGACCACTCCAAGAGTTGGAGAAGAATGAGTCGCTGTATTTCAATTTAGCAAAACCTTGGCCAGGGTAATCCATCAGATGGATTTGATATTTTGAAATACAATATGGACAACCTGATCAAAATTGACAGTTGAACTTTGGGGTGTCCTATGATCATTTTGGTCAAAGAAATGAATTATATGAAAACTATATCCGCATGGGTTCTAAGGATGTTGTTCTACACATTCGACCTATCCGATCGTTGGGTACCATTGCTAGATGGTCACTTCGATTGATATAGAAATTTATTCCTGTGCTACTGGCTTAGATTTGAACCTATGAGGTCACACACATTAGAGTTCATGATCCGATCGGATGGTTGATCAATGATTAAGAATCGTTCTAGGGTTAAATGATCAATATGATTGACATTTAACCCAGTGCAAGTGTTGCAGGAGGATCGATTAGCAATTCGATTGCTAATTGGCTTAATTTGATTAAGCCAATGAGCTGAGATTAAGTTTAATTAAATATAATTTAATTAGATTTAGTTTGGGCTTGATTGGATCAAGTCCAATTGGTTTATTGGATAAGCCAAGTGCAAGAAAAAACTAGTCCTAGTTCAACTAGGACTTGGGTCAATCTAATTTTTAATTTGATTAGAAAATTAAATCAGATTTAAATCTAATTTAATCTGATTAAATTAGGTTCTTAATTGGGTTAAGACCTATTTTAATTGGGTTGATCTAATTTTGGTTTGATTTGGTTTGAGAAACCAAATTAAAATAAGTCATAAGATAGAATCCTAGTAAGACTAGGATTCCACCTTGCGCCACATAAGCCTTCCCCACGCCCTCTCTCTCATTCAATGCCAATCTCCTCTTATTTTGTGGGACAAAAACCCTCTCCCAAGTCTCTCCCACGTTCACAAAAGGTTTTCTCTCTTCTTTCTTACATGGAAGGTGGTTTGGATCAAATCAAAGAGGAATAAGTTTGGATTTCGAATTCTATGAGATAGAGTTTTAGAAATCCAAAACTCTTTCAATTTTGCATCAAATTTATCCAAATTTTTTTTGGAATTTTTGTGGCTTTTAGGGTACATATTATACACCCTTTTCTAGTAATCCATGGACAAAAATAAGGAGGAGGTGCTCAAGAGTTGGGCGCCCCTTATCTTGCCATGTTTGGATAAGCCTTGACTAGGTATTTGACCTAGATAAGGACTCTATCATATCTCTCTCTATAAATTGAGTTTCTTTATAAAAGTTTTGGTGAAAATAGATATTTGAGAGACCTTTGGGCCATCCAAAAATCAAAAATAAAAACCTTTGGGTCGTGGAGATATAATAGACACAAGATAGGGTGTTTAGAGAGAGAAACGAGAAGAAGAAGAGGGTCTTCTTCTAGGGTTGTTTGTTTTCATATCTTTCCTCCCTCCATCTTGAGTTTCCTGAAAGTGTCTTAGATCTGAAACTCCTTCTCCTACTTTCCATCTTTGGAAGAGTCTAAATCAAGAAGAAAGAGGCACCGATCAACCATCAAAGAAGGATCAGCGCAGTACTAGCATACTGTGCTGATTTTCTAAAGCAGGACTTCTGATCGAGATTCGTGGGCTCGTGTGGACGACTCCTAGAGGTCGGATGCATGTGCGGCTTGCAAAATTATCCTCAAGCCCGGATCAGTGAGGTTAGAACGTCTAACTTGTAAGGTAATAGATCTGATCTATTGTTTAATACATATATTAGATGTAGTATAGAAACATGTTGATATGATCAACATGTAGTTCATGATGTATATATATATTTTAATTTTGATTTAATGCTATGTAATAATCATATAATAGGATCTTAGATCTAGGGATTCTCTAATTTTAAAAAATAAATTTTGATTTACTTTAGTCTTCCGCTGTATGATCTTGAAAAGTTTCAAGATCTAACCCTGAAACCCTAGATCTGGTTCCAACAAGAGTATGTGAGTTAATCACATGAAAATATAAATTTAGCTCCTTTAATGAGCAAATAAAACTTTAAATATACTTTACACAATACGAAGGAAGCTTTTCTGATTTTTCTTAAGGTGGTTGAAGACTTGAATTAAAAGCTTCTTTTTCTTGAAGAGGTCTTTTTGCTTAGGACTGAAATGAATGCTTGAGTTTCTTCAATCTTACTTCTTTTTCCCTGCTTTAAGTGCCTTTATAGCTTCAATAGATGGTAGAGTAAAATCTGAACTGAAATAGAGCCGTTGGAGATCATTAAATACTGTCAAAAAGAGCTGAAAACTAACCGTTACAAAAGTTTTCATCATAGGGGGTCGACTCATGGGGTCGATCTCTGCACCGGGGTCGACTCATGGGGTCGACCTCTGTGGCCCAGAATAGAAAATTATTATTCTGTATCTTTGGCCTGCACAGCAACAGAGGTCGACTCATGAAATCGACCTCTTTGGATGTGCCAGCCAAAAATAACGTGCCGTTCAGCCCCTTTTGACAAGAGTCGACTCATAGGGTCAATCCAATTCTTTAAACTCAAATTTCTCTCAACATATCCATCCAAAAAGTATGAAATTACCTCTAATAGATCACAAATCTTCTGTTCTTGCTCTTGAAGCTTTCAAATCAAAACTTGATAAAATTATGATTTTGTCCCTGAAATACAATAAATCTTTTTTCAAGCCAAAATTATTAGTAACCCCCTCAAATGTGTTGTAATCATCAAAATCAATTTATGGAGTAACAATCTCTTCCTTTTTGATGATGATAAAATACTAGAGCAAAAGCAAAATACAACATATATAAAGCATTAATCAAGAATTTTAAATTTATGAAGATGCATCACTTAAATATTATAGCCAAGTATTTGAATAAAATGCATTATGAGTAGTTTGAAGATTAGAGTTAAGATAGCTTATAAGATTATTTTTTTTTTTGATAAATTTGCTTTGACAATTTTGCTTATTGCTTGATTTTAGACAAGTTTGCTTATTGCTCGATTTTAGATAATTTTGCTTATTGCTCGATTTTATTCATCTACTCTCCCTTTTTGATAACATTAATTAAGATCATTACTCCTGCTTTTTAAGAAAAAAATAAAAAAAGACTCCCCCTCACTATAGCAATCATAAAAGATATTTTAATTTGCTCATATAGAAGATATTGCTATTCATAATATTTCATAACATATATATGAGGTATTTTTAATATCATATTAAGATATTTCAATTAATACCATTCATAAAAATCAATCCAAAGATATTCATAGAAGTTAAAAGCATATATATGTATATATCCAAAATGTGACATAAGTGTCACAATATATATGAGTCAAGTCAAAGTACATAAGCCATACAAAAATGATGGATAAAAATACAACTATCCATGAGTCAATCAGCCAACAATTACAAAGGCCATAAGCTAGAACGTAGACATAAAAGACTAACTATGCTAGATCTAATAGATATCATGGCTAGAGGGATCAAAATCTGAAGAGTCAGAGATATGATGAGGAGTCTTAGGATCAAGGCCACGGGCACGTCCTCGACCATGTCTACCTCGGCCACAGGTAGAAGTACCGGCATGAGCAGAAGGACGAGAAGATCTTGGAGCCTGGGAAGCTATGGACTGTGCTAGGAGAGAAAGTCTGATGGTGTCCAATTGTTCCAAAGCTCTCATCATGGACTGCATCAAGGCACCAATCTGAGTAGAGACAGTCTCACTGGAATCACTGAACTATCTTTTCAAGAAGTCAAATCCACCCTCCAAAACTCTTCGAAGTCTAGCCACCTCTGCAGACAGGTTGGAGACCTCTGTGATGTCCTCATGCAGCTGGAGATGGGCTAAGACTAATACCTATCTCTGCAAATTTAAAACTCTGCCCGTCAGTCTCAGAACACATCCCTCAAGCTCTTTAAGTCATACGGACTGAGCTGTGAGCATCTGAAAGATAGTAGAGATATGAGGGATCAAAGTCTGGTCTGAGTCAGCCTAAGATGTTGACCTCTGAGCAAAGACTGAGGTGGCAAACTACTGAGATAAAATAGAGGCAACACATTGGGACATCAACTCAATCTGATCATCTGCAAGTCTGAACTCTGAAAGATGTACCCTACTTCCTGACTGTGGAACTGAAGCATGCCTCCTCACTAACTCTGAGGGACCAACCTCGTGATTAGATACGAATTGAATATCAAGAGATGCTCTGTGATCACGAGGAGGTGAAGACGGTCTCTTCTTTTTTGCTCTCTCCTCTGCTCTCTCCTCAACACCCTTCGACCAACCGCCATCAGTCTTTAAGAAACCCATGCGGTAGTGTGTGGTGGTTGATGGTGTCAGAGTGTGACGATTTGGTGACTGCCTCTCCCTCAAAACAGACTTCGAACCTCTTAAAGACCAGGGTGAGTGCCATACCATAAGGAAAGTGAGCCTTAGACCTGTTCAGGGTCTCCCTCATGGCCTCAAACATCAAAGCAGGAAGGTTCAAGGGGGTCTAGGTGATCACATGGTACATGATGTAAATATCCCTACTAGATAAGAGGTCATGCCTGCCACTCCTAGGGACAAAAAGTTTGGTAACCATGTGATGCTAAAGCCTCATTTCAACTGAAAAATTTTTTTCTTCTAATTTATTCAAGTTTCCAGTAAATGTTCTTCCTAAAATAGCACTTAATCCTTCTTCTTTGATTGGGAGTTCCATATGAGTATAGTCTTCACAAAGCAAGTTTAAGATTTGTCTCAAGTGCAATGGATCAAGAACTGTGTTAACCCCTTTCACTAAGGATTTTACTGTTCCATTGCAATAACTCAAATTTAAATAAAATTCTCTGACCAAATCAATATAAGTATTTTTCTTTAATAAACAGTAAAACTTTCATCCTTGATTTTTAATCTTTGATCCAATAAAGAACCCTTCTTTTTCAAAAAACTTGAAATCTATATTCTTTTTGGGTTTCACTTTTTGATTGAAGAGAGGTACCTTGCTTGGACTGAGTGGAGACTGTGAAGAAGTTGGAGTAGGGCCTGGAACTGGAGTTGGAGCAGAAGAGGGCTCGGTAGCCATTCTTTTTCTGTGCACATCTTCCTCTAACCCTCAATCAAATTTTCTTCTCTGCAGAAGCTTTGATTTGAGAGCCATTTTGGACAGAAGAGACTTGCAAATAGCTTAGGAGAGTTGATGAGTGGTAGAGTGGAAGAGATTTTTAGAGGAAAAGCAAAGATTTTGGGGAGATAGACTGTCGATTTGAAAAAAAGGGTTTGAAGCTAGGGTAAGCTCGAACTACCCAAATGAAGAAGAAAGAGAAGAGAGATTTGAATCCTAAAGGGGCGATTTAAAAGAGAAAATCTGGTGAGAAGAGGGATTTTGAGATGAGAGTGGAGAGGGAGGTGATCTTATTTGGTGGAATGGGGAAGACGAACGGCAAAGGGGTCAGCTCTTTACAATCGATGAAATCTCAATAAAATAGAGTCCGATTGGTTTTAATAAAAAATTATAAGTTTACCCTAGGGTCGACCCTAGGGGTCGACTCATGGCAAGAAAAAATTAAAAAAAAATGATGGAGAAATTTTGAAAAAGTTTGAAACTTAAAAGAAGGGTGTCTATTTGAGAGATTGATCATTTGAAGGATAGTTTTGAGCTTTTAAGAAAGAAGAGATGTGAAATTAGCTCAAAAATTAAATTGGTTCAATGAATTTTTGGCAAATTGAACTTAGAATTAGAAAGATACTCAAGCTGAAGGATTAAGGATTCCTAATTCTCTCTTAATTTTACAAAATCTGTCTTCACTTAAGACCTTGATAAAGATATCAGTCAATTATTTTTCAGTACATACATAATCAAGAATTATATCTTTATTTTGAACAAGCTTTCTTATGAAATGATATCTAATTTTAATATATTTTAATCTAGAATGCTGAATTAAATTTTTAGTTAGATTAATAGCACTAGTGTTATCACATCTTATGGGAGTTTCATTAAGTTTAATGCCAAAGTCCTCAAGTTGTTGCTTAATCCATAGGATTTGAGCACAGCAACTTTTGGCTGCAATGTATTCGACCTCGACCATAGACAGTGCTATCAAATTTTGCTTCTTGCTAAATCAAGAGATTAAGTTAACTCCAAGAAATTGATAAATTCTACTAGTACGTTTTTTATCTAATTTACATCCAGCAAAATCGACATCTGAATATCCTATTAAGTCAATTGATGAGTCCTTAGAATACCATAATCCTAGAGTTTGTGTACCTTTTAAATATTTAAAAATTCTTTTAACTGTATTTAAGTGTGATTCTTTTGGATTTGATTGAAAGCGTGCACATAAACAAACACTAAACATAATATCTGGTCTACTAGCAGTTAAATATAATAAAGAATCAATCATCTCTCTATAAAGTTTTGAGTCTACATTTTTACCTCCTTCATCCTTGTCAAGCTTACATGATGGGCTCATGGGTGTACCAATTGCTTTGGAGCTCTTCATTCCAAATCTTTTGAGTAGTTCTCTTGTGTATTTGCTTTGGATGATGGAGATCTCTTTCTTTATTTGTTTGATTTGAAGTCCGAGGAAGAATGTAAGTTCTCCCATCATACTCATCTCGAACTCCTCCTACATGAGCTTAGCAAAATCTTGACAAAGAGATTCATTAGTAGACCTAAAAATAATGTCATCAACGTATATTTGTATAACTAAGATATCATAATGATTTCTTTTAATGAAAAAGGTTGTATCTATATTTTCTCTTGAAAAACCATTGTTAAGCAAGAATTTACTTAACCTTTCATACTAAGCCCTAGGTGCTTGCTTTAAACCATATAGAGTTTTGTTTAATTTAAAAATATGATTAGAAAAAGCATGATTTTCAAAATCAGGGGGTTCTTCTACAAAAACTTCTTCATTAATATAATCATTTAGAAAAGTACTTTTGAAATCTATTTGGAATAACTTAAAATTCATAAAGCATGCATATGCAAGTAAAAGCCTAATTGCTTCTAATCTAGCACAGGTGCAAAGATCTCATCAAAATCAATTCTCTCTTCTTGATTATAACCCTTTGCAACCAATCTTGCTTTATTCCTAATTATATTTTCATGTTCATCCAATTTATTCCTATATACCCATTTTGTGCCAATTACTGGATAATTTTTAGGTCTTGATACTAAAGTCCATACATTATTTCTTTCAAATTGATTAAGTTCTTCTTGCATTGCATTTATCCAATTATAATCTTTTTCAACTTCATCAATGGTTTTAGGTTCAAAATGAGAAACAAATGCAAAATAATTGTATGTATCTCTAAGTGAAAAATGAGTTCTTACTCCATGTGTAGGATCACCAATGATTAGTTCCTTGGGATGATTGTGATCATACCTCCATTCTTTGGATAGATTATTTTTATCTTGAGGTTGTTCTTATTGTTCGTCACCTTCATCATCTTGTTTGTTTTCATGTTCTTCTTCATTTTGAATTATTGAGTCTTTTAGGGTGAGCTCCTTCATCCCTTCCATAAGAGGATCTGCATCATCAATATCTGCATTCTTCTTTGAGGGAAGATCATTAGTCTCATAAAAAATAACATGTATCGACTCCTCTACTACTAAAGTTTTTTTGTTAAAAACTCTAAAAGCTTTGCTAGAAGAGGAATAACCAAGAAAAATTGCTTCATCGAATTTTGCATCAATTTTTTTTAATCTTTCTTTACTATTGTTCAAAACAAAACATCGACAACCAAAAATATGTAAATATGCAATATTTGGTTTTCTTCCTTTCCAATGCTCATAGGGTGTTTTCTTTAGAATTGGTCTAATTAAAGCATGATTTAATATGTAACATGCCGTGTTAATTGCTTCCGCCCAAAAGTATCTTGGGAGGTTGCTTTCACATAGTATGGTACGGGTCATTTCTTCAAGGGTTCTATTTTTTCTTTTTACTACCTCATTTTGTTGGGGTGTCCTAGGTGCTGAAAAGTTATGATCAATGCTTTTTTCATCACAAAACTTTTCAAAATCTTGATTTTCAAATTTGGTTCCATGATCACTTCGAATATGTTAAATTGAAAAACTTTTTTCATTAGTAACTTTTCGATAAAATTTTGAGAACACATGAAAAGTTTCATCTTTATGTGCCAAAAAAAAAATTCATGTAAAACAAGAGAAATCATCAATAATTACAAAGCCATATCATTTTTCACCCAAACTAGTAGTTCTAGTAGGTCCAAATAAATCCATATGCAATAATTTAATGGCCTAGAAGTTGAAACAATATTTTTAGATTTGAATAATACTTTTGTTTGTTTACCTAGTTGACATGAATCATAAATTCTATCCTTTTTAAAATTCAATTTAGGTAAATCGATAATCAATTCTTTTTTAATAAGTTTTGAAAATAAATGCATGCTAAAATGTGCAAGCCTATGGTGCCAAAGCCAACTAGTCTCATTAATTTTGGCATTCAAGGCTACTAGGCATTGCAAGTTTATCTTGGAAAGATCATTCAAATCTACCATATAAATATTACCATGTCTATGCCTAACAAATTTAATGCCTTCATCATTGGGACTAGTTACTATGCATAATGAAGATTCAAAAATAACTTTGTACCCTTTGTCACAGAATTGACTAATGCTCAATAGATTATGTCTCAAACCATCTACTAATAAAATATTTTCAATATATTTGAAGGGAGTGATATCAATGTTACCTATACCGATGATCTTTTCTTTACTATTGTCTCCAAAGATGACCATCCCTTCATCTTTTGCATCAAGTATGATGAATTGGGATTCATCACCGGTCATGTGTCTTGAGCACCCACTATCAAGATATCATTTTTGATTTGTTCCTTGGGATGCAAGACACATCTGCATGTAAAAATCAAGTTTTCACTTTGGATACCTAAGCTTTCTTGGATCCTTTTTGGTTAGTCATAGTGGTTCCTTTTGGAACCCATATTTTTTTCACATTAGAACTTTCAGATTTGTTAGAGAAACCAGTATAAGATTTGTGTCCTACTTTACCACGTTAAAGCAAGTAATATTTGAAAACTTGTTGCTTAATGAGTTCGCATAGATATTTTTCAAAAATTTTTATTTCTTTAAAGGATTGTAGCCAAGACCGACTTTATCATAAACAGCCTTTTGATTATCAAGTATCATTTGAAGTTTAGTTGAACTAAGAGTGAACTTTTCTACCATAGGTTTTAACTTAGCAATTTTATTTTTCAAGTTTAGATTTTTTTGTGTCAAGATCAATTTTTCATTTGAAATAATTTTATTTTCTTTTATTAAAGATTGATTCTTTGATTTTAATATTTTATTCTTTACCCTAACTTCTTTAGATCATCAACTAGATCATAAAATACTTCTTGAAGTTTTTCAAAAGTAAAGTCATCAGGAGTTTCAGTGTTTACCTCATTTTCATGTGCCATAAGGCATAAGTTGGCTTGCTCATGTGAATCTTCTTCTTTGGAGCTTCACTCATCACTATCACTCTATGTAGCCACCATAGCCTTTTTCTTGTACTTCTTGGGGGCCTTCTTAAGTTGTGGACATTCGGACCTAAAGTACCCTGACTTCTTACATTCATAATAAATAAGGGGTTGCTCTTTATCCTTCTCCTTGCTATGCTTCCCTTTTGTAGGTAGCCTCTTCCTCATCCCTTGTTTTCTTTTTTTCAAAAATCTTTTAAACTTTCTAGTGATGAGGGCCATTTCTTCATCTTGCTCTTCATTTTCTGTTTCTTCAGATTTCTCATCGAGTTGAGTAGTAGACTTGAGGATGATTGTCCTCTTTTTCTTGACATCTTCTTCTTGATGTTGTTTCATGCTTAGCTCGTGTGTCATTAGCGATCCTAAAAGCTCCTCCAAGGATAAAATATTCAGATCTTTGGCTTCTTGGATTGCGGTCACTTTGGCCTCCCATGTCCATGGTAAAGACCTAAGAATCTTTCTCACAAGATCGCTGTTAGAGTAAGACTTACTAAGACTTTTTAGACCATTAATAATATCTATAAAATGAGTAAATATTTCAGTTATTGATTCATCATGCTCCATTTTAAAGAGTTCATATTTGTGCACAAGCATGTTAATTTTTGATTCCTTAACTTGATTAGTGCCTTCATGTGTTGCTTCTAATCTATCCCATATTTTCTTAGCTAACATGCATGTTGAAATATGATTAAACTCATTAGCATCTAAAGTACAATATAAAATATTCTTGGCTTTAGCATTGAGTTGAGCCATTTTCTTGTCAACCTCATCCCATTCTCTTTCGGGTTTGATTGATTCTACACTATCAATTATCTTAGTGGATGTGTGTGGTCCATTAACTATGATACTCCACATATCATAGTCAAGTGTCTGAATAAAAATTTTTATCCGAGCTTTTCAATAGGTATAGTTTGACCCATTGAAAAATGGAGGTCGGTTTGTGAAATGCCCTCGGCTAGTGAAGCACCAACTTGAGTTGCCATAGATCTTTAGCTCTTTAATAGTTAAATCAAAGTAGGGCTAGAGCATCGAGGTCTGATACCACTTGTTGCCCAGCTATGCAACCCAAGAAGGAGGAGTGAATTGGATTTTTAAAATTTTAAAGTTAATTTAGAACTACGAGGATTAAATAACAATGAGCAGGATATATGTAGAGAGTGATTTAAGCAAGGTGTAGAAATTAGATGCAAGAATGCAAAAAGATGAGAAAGTTTAGAAAGAGAGCAAGTAAGCACAACACAAACAAATAAGATTTATAGTGGTTCCGGTGCCAACCTTGCACCTACATTCACTCTCTAAGCTCCTACTTGAGAATTCAAATCCACTAAACCGTATTCAACAAGAATACAATATCCGTACCTCTAAATCTAGCTATCCCAAACTAGAACACTTATTTTTCGGATACAAGTCAACCCAATACAATCCGATCCAAGATTCGGATCAACCTATCCAAGTTTTGAAACCCTTCCAAAACTAACAATCAAGATAAAAATAGAGTATGTGAGTTAATCATATGAAAATATAAATTTAGCTCTTTTAATGAGCAAATAAAATTTTTAATATACTTTACACAATATGAAGGAAGCTTTTCTGATTTTTCTCAAGGTGGTTGAAGACTTGAATTGAAAGCTTCTTTTTTTTGAAGAGGTCTTTTTGCTTAGGGCTGAAATGAATGCTTGAGTCTCTTCAATCTTACTTCTTTTTTCTCTCCTTTAAGTGACTTTATAGCTTCAATAGATGATAGAGAGAAATTTGGACTGAAATAGAGCCATTGGAGATCATTAAAAAAGCATTAAATGCTGCCAAAAAGAGTTGAAAACTAGCCATTACGAAAGTTTCCATCATAGGGGGTCGACTAATGGGTCGACTTCTATATAGGGGTCGACTCATGGGATCGACCTCTGTGGTTCAGAACAGAAAACCACTATTCTGTATCTTTGGCTTGCACAGCAACAGAGGTCAACTCATGGGGTGACCCCTTTGGGTGTGCAAGTAAAAAATAGCATGCTGTTCAGCCCCTTTTGACAGGAGTCGACTCATAGGGTCGACCCAATTCTTTAAACTCAAATTTCTCTCAACATATCCATCCAAAAATATGAAATTACCTCCAATAGATCACAAATCTTTTATTCTTGCTCTTGAGACTTTCGAATCAGAACTTGATAAAATTATGATTTTGCTCCTGAAATACAGTAAATCTTTTTTCAAGCCAAAATCATTAGTAACCCCCTCAAATGTGTTGTAAT